>NW_006799943.1:4011920-4097361 GCF_000485575.1 Poecilia formosa | reverse complement strand
TCCATCAGTCCATGTCATATCAGAAAAACATATATTGAATTCTTTTGAACAGTTTTCCAAAATCTTCTACTTTATTGTTCCAGCCAGATGGATTTTGCAGTGTATGAAAAACTTCTGATGTTTGGTAGCTGTTACACTTTGCATTTAGTAATAGTTGCCTAACATTCTCCGCAGTAGTTTTGGTAAATAAATCAATATATGGTGCTCGTGGTTTATGAGCAGTCTGAGACGGTACAACTTTGTCTTTCAGTCATTTCAAGATCTGGATGAGCCTGGAAAAATCCATCCCCTTGATCTATGGTTTGCTGCATACAGAGGGTCTCTGGACCCTCAGCTACTGACAAATGATTACTTCCTGGAGATGTGGTCTCTGTTGAAGTTTTACATTTTACCCAATTACCAACCGTTGGCCGAGACGTATGTAATATACCAGTTCAATGCTATGAAGCTTACTGTAAAATTGCTTTTATTTCTATCCTTAGTCCTTTCCTCGTGTTCTTTCTTTTTTCCTTATCCTTGTGTCTTTTCTGGCATCCTTCCTTTTATTTTCTTCCTTCCTAATGTTCTTCTCCCTCCTTCCCCTCTTAGCACTTTCACCTTAATTAAACAATTTTTCCCAGTCATTGTGGGGGCAAACAAATTAAGATCCTGATGTGTTATTTTACATCACAGTAAAGTATAATTTAGCTTTTCATTTAGCAAAAGCAAAGAGTTAGACCTTTATTCTTAAAATAATGTAGAAAAATGAGAAAATGTATGAAAAAAGAAGACTTTGTTATATGTAACAATTTAACAATGGCAAAATATGTTTTCTGAACATGTAGTTTGACGACTTTGTCCTTTTCCTTCAAAAAACGTTTTTCCCTCAACTATCATTAAAATGAATTCAGTCTCTTTATCAGATTGTTTGTGTTATTTAACTTGAATATTAAAATCCAGAACTTATATGTCTATATAATCAGACATACTCTCTAAACACCGGAGCAGTGTATTTACTGATGAATGTGTTCCACAGCAT
This sequence comes from Poecilia formosa, assembly GCF_000485575.1. Taxonomy (NCBI): domain Eukaryota; kingdom Metazoa; phylum Chordata; class Actinopteri; order Cyprinodontiformes; family Poeciliidae; genus Poecilia; species Poecilia formosa. The sequence goes on along the minus strand of NW_006799943.1, from coordinate 4,096,343 downwards.
TTTTGACAAACAGCTGACATACATTACATATAAACCAGACAGGTTGGATTTTAAAGTTGAATGGACGAAATGGTTATGTTTATAGCATACAACATATGTAAAGCTTATTAAATTCTCTTAAAAGGGGATACCTGGACTTGAACCCTACCAAAGAGAGAGTGACATGACATAACAAGCTTTCCCTCATTCTCAATCATCAACCAGTTGGATCAGCTGGTTAATTTCAGATTGGACTGTGGACTGTTGAAAAAGAGATGGGCAAAGATTTCAGGAAGCTGAAAACTCACAAACACGACTCCTTGTTTTCTAATAAAAGCTCTTCCATCCTGTTTGTGACCTGATGAACTGCCGTAGTGTACTTCCGAAAGTAGTTAACCCATCTAATGGATCAGCTATCACTCAGCCGCTGGAAGCTTCTGAGGAGGAACTCGTCCAGAATGTTCCAGCTGATCGTCCTTCTAGCAGTCATCTTCTTATTGTTAAACTTGGGTTGTGTAACAGCCAGCAAACAGCCAACCATTGAAAAACGCTTCTTCAGTGTAAATTTTATGTCAGCCCCTTTGGTACATTGCTGAGCAGACAAAATGCAAAACCGCTGCCTTTGGCTGAGCTTCAACAGTCATTCTGCTGCGCAACTAACAATGTAAAAAACACAATCAATGCTTTGTGTCAAATATGAGAAACTGGATTATACATGCTCTTGTTGCAGCTACCATTTGGCAAGATTCAAAGCAGGGTGTGATAATAACAAGAGCACTTGACTACTGTCAAAGCATAGTGGTTCATGTCCAAAACAAATACACACCAGTATTGGACCACTTAGATCATATCCGTGACATTAACGTAATACCACAGCTTAGGAGGGACTGATGCACAAGACAAGAACATTTAGGCCTGTTTATTAGCCTGATTATGATTGCATAGAAACAATAAAATCCAAAATTTTAAATGCACATATAAAACAGTGAAAACAAAACACTTCTTAAGAGCCCACAATACAAAACCTACAAAAACACTGGCTGGGGTTTCTGTAGAAACTTCTTCTGTCTAGGTTTAAAATGAAACCAGTTAGATTTGGGCCTTTACTTGTTACATACTAAATAATAATAATAATAATAATAATAATAATAATAAACAAGTTCTACATGTTGACCTCACATAGAGAAATAGCTCTTTTCTTGGTTTCTTAAGATTGTGACAGTGATGTGATCCAATCTCTTCATTAATCGACTAGTCTGCACCAACCCTTTGTTGGCTAGACTCGAGCCAACTGTTTCTTTATTCCTACTGACTTCCAGGAGCAGAACTAGACTTTCATACACGGGATGGCCAAAGGGTGGGCAAGGCTTTATTCTGGGTCCATACACTAATAAAGGGAAATATCTTGTGTCTCTAACCTGGTTCCTGGAGAAAATGCTTCTTATGATTATCATGGCATGATCTGTCCCAATACTAAAGATGTGACCACCTGGTGACACGTTAAGATTTGCATAGCCTTTAGCTCATATGTGCAGAAATCTAAAAATGTGTCCAATATCTGAATTCTATTTTTTTAAATGCAAAAATCAATCTACACAAGTAAGAGTAGGAATAGTTCAAAATATTAGTCAACTAGAAATAAAAAGTACAGTGAGGTAAAGCTACTCCTGTGAGATTTTTTTGGCTTGTTTTTCAAAAAGTTACTGAAGTAAATGTAACCAGAACTACCAACTTCTGAACATACAAGTCCTGGTCATAAAATTAGAATATCATGAAAAGTTGATTTATGTCAGTAGTTCCATTCAAAAAGTGAAACTTCTCTAATATCTTTATTCATTACACAGACTGATGTATTTCAAATGTGTATTTCTTTAAATTTTGATGATTAGAACTGAGAACTAATGAAACAAAAACAAATGGGCAATGCCTCCCCGATGCCTGCCCATGCCGCCAGCGCTGGTTTCTGCAGCCATTTGACCATTTGCTTGTATTAAAATGTTCATTGCTATCTTATACATTCCAACATATCTAACACTTTAAATGTTTTTATTTTTGTCCTAGTTCTGATTTCTATCTTGTCTCAAACCTAGAGCGCTCTGAAAGCAGCAGGGGCAAACCCCTGATCAAAGATAAAGGTAATAATTAAGTTGAGGTAACAGACGTAATCACGCGTGAACTGCCAGGCATTTTCTGCAGAACTTGGTCACTGCTGGTCAAAAGCGTCAGAGCGGAGATCCCAGCAGAGCAATAGAGCTGAACTGGACTGAACAAGAGTTTCTCTCATGAGAATGTACTCCTACTGGACAGTCAACAGTACACTTTGTATTGCTTGCTCAGTGAGGATATGATGTACAAGATGTGCCCTTGGGGACCAGGGAAGACGCCATATGTGGTCTGTGCTAGAATTAGTGCTACCGTCTGAATTAGACGTGGCTGGAAAAAACTGGAACCAAACAGTAATGAGCACATGAAATACTGCGGAAGGGCTCGGGTGTAGCTTTTTCTGTTTGCTCACTTGTATTTTTACTTTCATTACAACCCTGCAGCTACATCCCACACTCTGTTATCCTGCCTCTCTGTTTGTATTGCTTTCCTTCCGTTTGTCTAATTGCTTTATGGGTGAGAGGAAAAATGTGTTGTATAAGATATGTTCCAGAAAGCTTCATGTGTACAATCAAGCACATTGATGTGCTTTGCAGACCACTGGTTCCTCTTTTTTTTGGAGGAGGAGGAGTTACTTGAATGACCCCTACGGTGTGTAACTCAGGTTTGTAACTCACTTGCTAATAGCTAATATTGCCGGGAAGTTTCATCATCTGATTGTGAGAAACCTGATCGATGGGTAACAAACCCAGAGGAGGTGTTATGATTAATTCATGAAAATCCTTTACAACACTGTAGTTCTTTAATCGAGGCACTTTACAAACAAGTTATTTCAGTTCAATCACCCATATGTTCCAATTTATCCCAGTTATCACACAGTGCAATAAGTTCAGTTCACTATTCCAATTAGTTTAAGAAATTTCTATGAAAGGAAACCCAGTAGTTTGCATCAAGTAATTTATTCCTCTTGGTCGACCACATAGTGACAGCAGAGAATTGTTTGCATTGCAAACAATTCTCTTTACAGCAATCCCTCAAAACAAGACAAGGCTCTTCATCGAAACTGACCAGCCAGGCAAGGAAAGCATTGATAACAAAAGCAGCTAAGAGACCTGTAGCAACTCTTGTGGAGCTACAGAGATCAACGGCTCGGGTGAGAGAATCTGTTGACAAGTATAAGGGTTGCACTCCACAAATCTTGTATCAGAAAGTCATTCCCTAATTATTGGAAGTCCGATTTGCAGTTTGCTACAAGCCATGTGGTGGAAACATGTGGGAAAAGGTAATTTGCTCAGACTTCTTGGCATACTTGCAAAATTATGTGACAGAACACTGCACACCACCCTGCAAATTAACAAATGCTTCCAACATCTTATGAAAACTAATTGCCGCAACGTTTTAAACATGTATATGTGGCACGCATGTCATTTAGTTGGGTTTTTTCTATTGGAGAGTGGCAGTTCAAAACGAATACATGTGCAAATCTTTTCTGCATGCATGATTTTGATTTCACGTGCTTACGATTCCCATGCAAGTGAAACACCCACAGCTGCTGGCATGTTAAATCTGAGTCAGTGGCAAGCATGTTTTAACCGGTGCCAAACTGGCTATTCATCCAAACCAAGCATAACCGGTTTATTGGCATCTGTCTGTCAACAGTCATGTTTCCGTCCATCTGTGTAGTAACAGGACACAGTGTTTTGCTGAGCTGGTATTAAGGACGGAAGTCAAACAGAGCTAGTAATTACTGTAAAAATACACCCCTGCCCTCATTGCCTGCACAACAACACAGACAGGGCTGTTTCATGAATATTGTTTCCACTTTTGTAAGCAGATATAAGTCATGAACACAGAATAAAACGTAGCTGCGAAAGAGATATCTGTTGAAGGTGCAAAACCAATAAACTAAAAGTTGCTTAGTAATCCTGGGCAGGTGGGAGTGGAGAGGTAAGACCTGAGGCTCAATTCAAACTCTGTCATCCCCTTGCACCTCACTGAATTCTTTGTGGCAAAAGTTCAACAAGGTTTCAAAAAACTTTCGTCGAGGTCTTGGTGAGTTGATTGGTCGGTTGCACATCCATAATGTGAATCCATCACATCCCAAAAAGGGTTTAATTAAACTGAGATCTGGAGATTATGGAGGCCGTTGGAGGACAGTTCATGGTCATCTTCAAGACAGGGTGAAGTGTGTGGCAAGGTTGCCTTGCCCTGCTGGATGAAGCCATCAAGGGATGGTACTGGTCAAAAAGTGATGGATATAGTCAGCAACAATACTCAGGTAGACTGTTGCATTTAAGTGATTCTCAGTTGTTACCAATGGTCCACATAGTGGCGCATACACTCGTGGTTCACATTAACACGAGGCACGTGGGATCCATACTTTCATGTCTTTTGAGCTAAATTCTCACCCTGTCACCTGAATGTTGCAGCTGAAATCTAGAGACTGACTGGACCAGGCAACTTGTCACTAATTTTGATGATTCTGTGACACTGTTAGGGCTGGAGTTAGCCCACTGTGGTCTTCTGCTGCTGTAACCCATCTGCTCAAAAGTTGAACATGTTGTGTATTCAGAGATGGCATTTCAGATGCCACAGTTTTAACAAGTGGTGTAATTTTGTGAAGATTACTTATCATTCACATTCTGTCTCCCGTCACCGAAGCCCTGCAGTTTGGGACAGAGTTCTGAGATCTCAGGGAGTCGGAGTCATCCGCTTTAGTCAGCGCTAACCAATCGGAACACGTCTTACATCGCTCGTCCTTAAGCCCCGCCCAGAATGTTCATGTAAGCTTCGCAAAAGCAAATAAAGTTGTATAAGCAAGAAAAGAAGTTCAACCAAAAAATAGGAGCTTCAAAAAAAAAATTAGACTCAACCAAAAAAATAAAAGTTTCAAACAAAAATGAGTGATTTCAATTTAAAAAAAAACTCTTTAAACATTTTTTTGTTTCGTAAAAAATTAATTCTATGATTAAAAAGTTTTTAAGATTTTTTTTGTTTGAATTTTTTTTTGATTTAATACTACTTTTTTTGTTTGACATGATTTTTTTTTTTTTGACTTAATTGTGAAACAAATCTAACTCCATAGAGTTGCACTGACCCCGCATGCGCTTTTACATTTTTATTTTCCATGGTTTGGGAACTGACTAGATAAGAGATAAGACTGCGGGATGGATAAACAGCGCCACTGAATAGGAAAACATATGTGTTTATATGTGTCAAAAAATAAACCAGGTCAGATTTTTCAGCTTTCACTTGGAAAGAATCTCCACTGTGGACCAACATATTTGACATATATCACTGCAAAAACATTTTAGCCTTTTATGTTGATTTGCATATAATGTAATGGAAGCTTGTGTGTTATCTTAGCAGTATCACAGTATTTTAATCAGGCCGTAACTATCGGAGATCAATAACTGAAGCATATATATTGGATGAGGATGAATTTCTATAAGGCAGTAATTGTTAATCTGACAATGTGGAGAATCTCACACTAGTGATTTTCTTTCATTAAGGCTGACATGAAAGTGAAGACGCACAATAGGTGTTCCTCATGTTTTTAATGGAAGCAAGGACATTTCAAGTGGCTGCTATTAAAAGTCCATTAACCATATTTCCCCTTCTTTGAAAAAAAAAAGAAAGAAAAAAGAACACATTCATTTTCTTTTCAGAGAAAGACAAGGGCATTGACATTAAACTAAGTGGAACAAGGAGTTAACTGACTGCAGAACTGCATTCTAAGCACATAATTTCAGCTTACTTTCTTAAGAAAATAATTCTGTCACACACTCGAATCTCACATGCATTGGAGAAAAGTAATGCACTTCCAAGTAGAGCTTGATCAGTTTTGCAGAAACCAGAAAATCAAACAGCTCTGGGAACAGAATGGGACTTACCGGGGAGATTGTTTGGAATGTGTGGCTATAATTTTAATTTTGTTTTTATGCACACAGAACTAAAAAGACAAAAAAAATCAAATGTCAACATGGCTTGATAAGGTCTGTGTAGTGCACCGCTGACAGAGATTAATTTCCCAGGTGTTCAGTCAGAATGAGAAGAACACTGTGGGTTCTCTTTGTTTACACCTGTCTTTGTGTACTTTTAAATTTATGTCTTTGTGCCAAAGTGCGTGTGTGTTTGTGTGTGTGCGTGCGTGTGTGCGCGTGCATTTGTCTGTGTGGGAAATGGAAAGCAAAGCAGGTAAATTTCCACTGTAGCAGTGGACCGGGCCATTTCATTACTCCATCTACCTTCACAGAGATTGCTGTTATTGCACTGATGCCTCTAGAGGTACAAATCAGTTTACAGAACCGTTTCATTTCCAGGCGCAAACTCAGCTGGAAAATGTTCACATTAGTACGCTCACGTCACAAGCAAAAACACATACATTTCTACCTTGTTTTCTCTGACGTTCCTTGCTTTCGTAAAATGCGTTTCTGATTCAAACCTTTTGTTGCCAAATGATAAACCACTGCCTTCAAAAAGAGATTAGAAACTTACATAACTACATCCCGGCAATGCCTGTTGTGCTATAATCAAGGTTTTAATGAAACAATGTTGAAAAAGATAATATAAATATGCAGCTGAAAAGTGAAAGGTAATAAGGCGTCAGATATACAAGTCTTGACAGTGTTTACATGTGGTTTTGCTTAGGTTCATCAAATGGACTAATGCTGATTCACTGTCTTTGATTACATGAGATATGGATAGAACATGCAGGCTGAACAATTAATCACTGGAATGACCTACCAGAGTACATATGTACATTTTGGAAGGTAAGCACTGATGAAAACTGTGATTAGTAATTGTTTTAGCACAATTGAATGTGGTTTTGATTTATTTTTATCCAATTAATTGCCAAGTAGGCCATTTTGTAAAAGCTGCTGTCATTGAGGACTGGCTGTTGTTATGCAACTATTGAAACCACTCACCTACATGGTTTTTGCCCTTACTAGACTCTCTAAAACGTATAAACTCTGAAGGTCACTTTTAAAATCAGTTTTCACCCATATGCCACTGTTCAAACCATATTTCACAAACTAAAGTTTTTTTGGGAGCTGTACCAAGACCTCCCCCTCCAAACGGTTTCAATATGATGTTAAACAAACTCTAAAGCCATTCGTTGATGGTGTGAATGTGATCTGACCTCACTCGACACAACCACCAGGTGTGCATAGCAATCTGAATTACCTGGGCACAGTCCTACTTGACATGCTATTGGCTAGTGGTTGGAAACCAGCCAATCCAGGAGTACCATTTTTTTTGCTTGGCACCGACTGGCTCTACTCCAGAAAGCGGGAATAAGGACGACTTCTCTGGTAGTGCCAAGACGATTTCCACTGGGCCTGTTAATGCATATCAAGGCAAATTTTGTGAATTATTAAAATAGGCAGTTTTAGGCATTCTTAAAGTGCGTCTAAAGTATTCCTGGATTCTAGCTATTTACATGCGGCTGTGGCTCCTAACCCCTGCGAATACCAGGGATCCACTGGATAGGTGTGAAAACACCTCAGTCTAAACCATAGGCTAATCTATCTTCTATACTCCTACCTCAGTCTCTGCTTTAAAAAAAGTCCTCTTGTTTACCAAGTTTTAACTAGAAGTCAGTAGTCTCCAAAGCCTTTAAATGCCCAACTACTGATTCCCAGATAAGGGCAAAGTTTCCTAGGAAGCCCTCTGCTTCCGTCACAAGTCCAACCACATTGCTAATACAATGTTTCTTCATCTATAAGTCTCTGAAAGGCCTGAGGGAACACACACACAATTAATTATAGTGCAGGAGGAGCTACTGCATGTGAGAGGGAAATGGAAAAACACTAGATATAAAAGTATTTAATAAACCCCTTAAAGACAGATCTTACTGTTTGTTTTCATTCCTTCCCTTTGGAATATTGTGGAAGCAAAACAAACTGGACATTCCTCAAAGTTCATTCACGCATCCACCCGGAGGAGAGCAATGTGATCTGTTGACTTCCCAGCTTGATAACAATTTGAATTGCACAGCCAGAGTTACAGTGACATGGTCGACTGTAACTGAGAATCTATGACAGCACATGGACACTTTAATGTTTAAGATCAAACAAGTTCCATTACAACACAAACATAATATGAGAAAATATAACAAGAATTAATATTTGTTATTAATGATGATTTTCAACGTAAAGCAAATAAGAGTGTGGCATTTAATGACTTATCAGGCCAGTAAAAAATGTTTAATGTTTACAAATGATTTCTCATTGGAAGGAAGGTGATTAATTTATTGAATATAGCTGTAATTTCAAATACTGACTATACATGTAATAATATATTTTTTAAAATAATTTCCAGATAATAACCAAAAAGATTACATTAAAGCTTCAGTTTGGTCCATGGGATGTTGGATGATTGTAAAATCTCCTTTCAGAGGGAGAGAGGCCTCCAGCAGATCCCCACTCTGGGAGGACAACCATCTGCTTCAGCAGACTGAGGGGTGAGAAGGACACAAACAAACACAAAACCACCAGACAGACCACAGTTTGTAGGGCTCTGGGGCAAAGTGTGCTCATGGGAGGGGAGGTGGTCAGAAGAACTGGAGGACCGCAGGGTTCTACACCCCCATCAGAAATCCAAGACATACTTCCATCATTATTTATGACATTTTAGTTCAGCAAACAAATGTCATGTCTTGTGGAAATTTTTGATTACAAGTCATGCAGTCATGACTCTCTTGGTGAAATCATGTAAACAGGGTCTGAAATACAAAATGTGAAAATTTTTAGGATTCTAATTGGTTGGAACAGAAGGAGCGGTTTGCGCAGGGCGTGATCTGTCCATGAAACATCCCTGCTGAGAAGGTCTTGGGGTTGATGCCGTTGTCCAAACAGACTGCTAATAAAGATTTAAAACAACCTGTATTCATCCAAAACTTTCACTTTTGACTCAAATGTATTTCAGTTTTAGCAAGGAAATATTGTTGAAAATTTACACATTGTTTAGTAATATTTTCAACCATATAATGTTCAGTGGGGAGGTGATAACTGGGACATGCTGAATGTGACAATGTGGACAGCCTCTTAGAAATCTACAGGTTATGGTGAGGCTCTACAGTCTGTACAGCATACAAACTGAGACTGATGCTAATTATGCTCATCATTAGCATATTAAAGACAATAATTGTGTCAGTTCCGAATTCTTTTATGGTCGTTTGTCCCACACTCCCATTCTCTCAATTAAAGGTGCAGAAGGTAACTTTTGGTCATCATATAAAAGGAAAGATTCAGATAACACTAAATGTGCTCACATTCCCAATAATTATAATGCAAATGGGCAAAAGGTCCTAAAGTCCTTTCAAAAAGATTACACAGCCTGTAACACGAGTTTCCCATGGAAAATCAACTCTTCACTGTTAACAGTCATGAACCGCTGCAGAAGAAAAAGGGTCCAATGCAACACAGTGGTGTAGCATTTGTTATGGTTTTGACTGAGGGTCAGCTGAGTTTTCTAAGCTTCTCTTTGTTGATCCAGATGAGGCTGTTTAATAAGATCTACTGCAGATAAAGTACTAACTGTGTCTCTTTGTCTTTGATTAGATCAACACAAATCAAAGGAAGAAGTCATGCTACAGTTAAAGTCTTCAGTTTTTATTTCTTGGTAATCAAAGTTAATATGAGGCAAAAATATCCAGAGTCAATATAATATTTAATTTTGAAATTAGTTCAAGAAAAAAAAGCCATGCAAACCAAAGTGATTCTATGCGGAAAAGTAATTATCCCCCTAAACCTAATAACTGGTTGTGCCACCCTTGGTGGCGACAAACGCCATCAAGTTGTCATCACTGTGGAGGGATTTGCTCAATGCGTTGTTTTGGGGTTATTTTGCAGAAATGTTTTCCTTTAGCTATTCGCTGAGGTTATCGTTATCCGATATTATTCTGAGCTGAAACATCCGAGTCAACTTTTGTTGCGTCAAAAGCTCAACAAACTGCTAAAAATTCAGAGAAAAAGATGCTAATCAGGATGGAAAACATCCTGCTCCTCCGCTACAGAAAATTACTGATGAAATAACAGAACATGATTAGTCAGAGCTCTTCAAAATGAACCAGTACAGGGCGTCAGTCATGCACCTCCAACAGCTTTACATAATAACTTACTCTGTACGATCACTAATTGTTCTGTCTTAACACATTTAACTGTTCATCTTATTACTTTTAACAGTGCCGCCCCAAAATAAATACATAGACTTCTTTTTTTTTTTTGTCTGAGCACGACTCAACAGCCAGCATGCATTTTTAAATCAACATCCATGCCACAGGGCAGCGGAGTTTTCTGTGGAATAAATGATGAAGCAAGATTAGAGGCGACTGAGACTCTGAAACATAAGGTGGAAGCATGACGCAGGCAGCACGCAGCGCGCCGCTATATATTAGCAAGGATTCTTTCTGCCGGTGCGGCCTGGGACAGATAAAGAAACGCTCTATGTCAGCGCGCTGCACAGATTGACTCACACAGTCTCGCTCCAACGTGTGATTTGTTTGTGTATGGATGAAAGCGGGCGAGGGAGGAGGCGCTGCCAACACTGATTCTGAATCACTCTGAAGTGAGAGGGGGGAAAAAAAAAGAGCTAAAATTAGAGAGGAAAGTAATCAAAAAAGAGACAAGGGCAGCTCAGAAAAAAATGCTTCTTTTTCTGTAATAAATCATGTAAAGAATCTGGAATTTTACAGTTGAAGGTGCCGGGGCTACGAGAACTAAAAATAAAAGTGAGCTGTATCATTGTGTAACATTCTGCTGGTCGGTGATAAAGAGGGCATGTTTTTGTATGGATTTTTTGTGCTCATTTTTATAGTTATAAATAATGAAACAACTTAATTTCACAGCAAAATTTCCACATTAGCTACATTTGTGTGGAATTTTTTAAAACGTTTACTGGATTCTATGTGATCAATCAAAATCAAGTAATACTAAAGTGGAAGAAAAATGCTACATGTGACACACATTTGTCCTCAACCCCTTTTTTTACTCTGTTGCCCCTAGTTGTTTACAGATACCAGCCAAGAAGTAGTATCTATGCCTTTTCCAATTATGTAAAATTTTGTCTCAATCTGTCACATAAAATCCTGCTTAAAAATATTGGAATTTGTGGTATTAGTTTCAAAATATGAAAAATATCAAGTCACTATTTCTATTTGCTTTGTAGTGTTCTTTGTTGAAGAAATACACAGCAATATGTATTATAAAGAAACCCAAAGCCACTGCCAGCTTATTATTAGATTTCAATGGAAGGCATACCAAGAAAGTATTGTCATAAACACTTGGTGCAGACTGAAGTGTGCAAAATAATAGCCTCTATATCAAGAACGGTGTTGTAGGTGTTATGATTAGGGGTTTCTTGTAAGGTGTGAAGTAAACTCGTGATGACCTCTCATCAAACCAAAGAATACGCAACATATTAATAGTTATCTTTAAATCTTTTGTAACTTCATGTTTAATTTTTAGATTTTTGTAAGAAATCTAACCTGCTCCATGCAGATTGACAAATGGTGGGGGGAAAAAAATCTGATCACTTTGGACACAAAATGAAAGCATTTTGAGTTTCTTTTGAGAAACTCAAATGAAAATAAGTTGGACAGTGAAGTACGAGTGCAGAACACCATAACTCAAGAAACTCCTTGTCCACAAACCAGATTTTCAGGTACTGTTTATTTCTGATCTTTTACCTTCGCACTTTGAAATTTGTTTTGTTGCGTTTTGTTTTTCTGACCTTACTTCTTGTGTTTGTGTGCACTTCAACCAAGGCTAACATTCAATGCAAGCATAAATAAGGGCAATAAGAAAGCATCCGGTAAACAACCACAGTACAACATTCGCAGCAATGACATAAATTGTTGCCGTTATATTGGTGATGCGATTTTTATTTTTTTGCTTATAAAGCATTTTTAGCCATGATAACAGAGCCACATAACCAATCTTGTTTTCTATTTATACAGTGTTATGAGTTTGATAGGGTTTGTGAAAGAGAGAGAGGGAGCTGCTTCATCACTTGCCACATTTCCAGTGCCAGGAAACTTCACACATTGACGTCTTTGCCTAACAGATTGAGGCAGCCACGCTGAGGAAGCCTCACGGTACGAAGCTGCCGAACGCTGCCAAGTTGTCAGTCACACGTGCACGTGCATGCGTGCATGTACATGTGTGCGTGAGCATCAGTCAGTGTGTTTATCCCTACATGGCCGACTCATCCCCTCTCCCGGTGTTTTGTTGTTTTTAGACACAGATTGACGCTGTGTGTCGTCAGCCGACTGTATGTGGAATCTGATTAAATATAAACTGAACTGGAAATCAATCCGTCTCTATCAATAGCAGGATTATTGGCTTCTTGATGTATTTCATAGGACATTTCTAGATTTTTGCAAGAAATGTAACCTGCTCTTAGCGGACTGAGAAACTGGAAGAAAAAGAATACAAGGTTCAGTATATCTTAGAGCCAAAACAGTAAACCAGTCCAGAACAAAGCAGAACCAGTAAACATTTCCTCAACAATCTTTCTGAATTTCTCAAGTGAGGTTATGTTAAAAGATTATAAGCAGTTAATAACTTGACATCGAAAGAAGTGGAAATCCAGACTTGCTTGGTCTCATAAGATAGCAGGTAATAGATAAAAATGGTTCAAACCTTCAGGGAACTTCTGTCTTAAATCAGTCCTTGTCACAGAAACATCCATAGCTTACACGCTAACGTAGTTTTTGTTTCCAATCTGCAAAGAGTCTCTATTTGCTCTGAACGTTATTTTCCCAGAAGAAAGAATAAAATGAATGTGTAACAGCTGCTTATGTTGTGACTTAACACATTTCTGCTCAGTCCTACATTTCTATTCTAGTTATTCTGACTGAAAACAAGTTCTGGATTCTGTCCTCAGTTTGTGTTTTACACAGAAAAATCATGAAGACCAAGAATTAATGTACAACTAATAATTGGTTTCTTTTAAATAATGACCCAACACTAATGTGATGGTGGTATAAAGGTCCACAAAATATTGTTCACACAAACTACTTTGTTTTATGTTACATAGAGGAGCGGATGTACACAGGTCTTTGGGTGGATAGTATTGTTGTACAGTGTTGATACAGTTGATACTAAATATCAATTTGTCCAGTCATGCTAGAAAAACACACAGGCTTTAAAAGGGTGTCATAATTGTGTAGCTTAATTATAAATGATTTATGAGGGCACAACTAAACTGAATGAATCAATGCTGTTGTCCCACAATTAGCAAGTAACAGATACAGCTGAAGTAAATGCTTTCCCACACTGGACGGTCCTCATGCCATTGTCTGGAGAAACGCACACCACCCATGAAGCCTGTGCACCAAAACCAAACGAGCACTTTCTCACGCGTGGATCTCTGAAATGTCAACCCACGCGCATGTGCTGACATCGGGTGCATCAGTCCTCTTACTCCTACCTAATGGCTGTTGAGACATGTGCACCCTTGATTTATTCCTCTAAATGCCAATGCTGGTACACTTCCTACAGCAAACACTTCTCTGGAATACCATCTCACTAATGGTGTCGAGAGGATTTCTGTTTGATTTACATTTCGTCTTGTGACCGTCAGCTACTTCGGAGTTCAAGACGGTGAAGGGCTCCTGAAGCAAATAAAAGACTTTAATTCATGCAGTTATGTGGGAAAGATGCACATCTGTGTTTCCCTGCAGTAAACCGAGAATGACATCTTGTGAAAAGGTTGTGACCCAACTGTTAAAGGTCAATCAATTGTTCTTTCAGATTGAAATAATAAAAAAAGTGCAAATAAACCAGACGAGATTTTCCATTTTATCCTTCCATTTAATCAGCTGAGTGCTGATCGGACATTATATGGTCAATCAGTGAATGTCCAAAAGTATCATGAACAGAGTCTTCATTGTTCAAGCCTAACTAGAAAATGAGCTGGTGAAAGCTTCACTGCTATATAATCTAAATTAGTTTGATTTTTGTACCGCATAATAATAATTTAGAAAATTTGTATTCACAGGCAGAACACTGTGTCATGCATACTTAGAATGAGCTGCTGTTAAGCAAATATCTTTGGATGACTATCTGTGCAGTGTTAAATGTGCTATGTACAAGAGATAGATGGTCCATTTAGACCATCTATCTAGAAATACTAGAGTACTATGGACGCTTTAGAAGGAACAAAACAGTGTTCCTTCTAAAATGAGTAAAAGAAAAGACAGAAGTCACTGATTGTTAAAGTTTGAATTTAATTTTTTATGGCTACTAAACTTTTATTGTATTTGTTATTGACAACCGGTGAGTTTGCTGTTAATTCCTATTGTTACTTTAATGTTATAAAGCTCTGTGCACCGGACTATTCTGAATAGTCCTATTTTTGTCCGAAAATATTACATTTTATGCCGACATTAACAACTGTGGTAGAGGGCAACGTGGGGTCAGACTTCCAGTCAGGATGGAGCTGTTACAAGCAGTGAAACTGCAGAAAATGATCAAATAGTGGCAATAATTGGTGTCATGCACTTCATGTAACACACCAACCACATACTGTTTATTGACCTCAACCAGACAGAAGAGATGAATGATGGCAGAATACCTAACAAGGATTCAGAAGTGAAGCTGGATGGTTGTTGTTTTAGAATAATAAAACACAACTTAGACAACCACAAGTCTGTTGTTACTAAATCAGCTTAATATCACCTTCAAATAAAAGGACAACTGCATAACAGGACAAAGAAAAACTGGTCCATGTCTTCATTTTCTGTAGGTTAAATTACTGCAGCAATGTTTTTGCAGGTTTCAGTGAAAAAAAAAAAAAAAAAAAAAAAAAAAAAAAAACAAAGAAAAATCATAAAAATCAGCAGCTGAAGCTTATTTAAAATGCTACAGCCAGAGTCCTGACTAACACCACTAAAACCGATTTCTTAAATCACTTCTTTGTCAAGCAACAGATTTTTTTAAATTCTTGGCTGATCTATTAAACACTAAATGATCTTGGGTAGAAATATGTTCCTGATTTATTTCTTTTAATCTTTAATATCTACATCTACATAAAGAAACATCTTCATAAAAAATTTTTTGTGGTTGGTTATTGTACAAGTTACAATTTAAAAGTTTAACCGTCATACCAAAAGGATATGGTTAATTTAATTTTACCAGGCCTTTAAAATCTCAGAGAAACAAAAGTGAATTGCATGCACCATCATGAGTATGAGGAGGCCCAAAGCCAATCTTGGGTTTCTTTATCTCAGAAAGCAAAACATAATGAAGTTAGACACAGTGGTCAACTGTGAAAGAGAGCTCTAGATTGTTAAATTCCCACTGGTTTTAGAATAGAAATACTGGTTTAGGTGGACCATTTATATCTTACAGTTTCAACTGAATCACATTTTTCTGGTACAAAGAGAATATTAAGCAATAATTTTTTTTCACATTACACAAAATAGGCTTAAAGTCATTTTTTATTGTCTGTCATATGGTTTGAGGAGAATACAAGCATTACTTCTTAGAAAAGCTGTTCAAGTCAATATGATGTACATCTTAAAAGTCATGTGCCAGTTTATCTCCCTGTGACAAAAGCCAGTGTTGCACTTCAGTTTCTGTGGTTATGTTCACAATTTTCCAAGCTTTTTTTTATCCAGCCTGCAGCTGGATAATGCATTGATGGGGCGCTTCCCTAAAGGCATCAAGCAAGCAAGAACACACAAAATAACTCTTTAAAGTGCATAACACAAGGCACAGGGGTAATTTCAATTAAATTCAGTACATTCATATAAAGTCGATTCATAACAAATGTCATATAGAATCACTTTAACAAACAGATCCAATTTATATACATCAACACTGCAGAAGTTCCTCAAGCTGATCATCATCATGTGGCAACATTGAAAATTTTCCTCTGACAGAAAGAAACCAGCGAAAGAACCCAAAGTTACTTGCAGCAATAGGTCACCCAATTGTGCCAATGATGAAAACCGCTTACATTCCAAGACAGGTTAAAACAAATATGTAGGTTATCAAACTCAAGTCCAAATCCTACAAAACAAGTGCCTGGTGAAGGACAACACTGATCAGAGATGCAACAAAGAGACCCATTGAAACTCTGGAGGAACTACACAGGCAAACACCTCAGGATACAGAACCTGCCAAAAGACAACTATTAGACACACTCCAAAAATTCTGAACATTATTGAAGAGAGGAAATAAAAAAAATCTGACATAAACCATTCAAAATTTGCCAACAGCCATGTAAGGGACACAGGATTCAGACACGTTGAATCTTTAAGCCTAGGTATAAAACACCATGTGTGACGGAAAACTAAATCTGCACTTCAAGGATCCGACATTGATGATGCCAATGCTCTCTACTGAGAGCCTTACTAGGCACACTATTATGCAAAGAAAAGTGAGTGTAATCTTCTTTTCTTTCAACAAACATTTGTGAAAGAACAGGTCACCCTCAAGAGCTCAGTGAATGATCACATGCTACCTTGAGATGATGCCAACTGTGCAGTGAGTCCAGTTGTGAACATTCCTCAATTGTTAGTGGGATTAAGCAGAGTTGGAAAGTTTGAGAACAACAATGACTCAACTATTAAGAGGTAAGCCACATAAAATCCCAGAGCAGGGTCAGCAGATTCTAAGGTGCAGAGCGATGAGAGGATGATATGAGTCAGCAGCTACAAACATTGAAACTTCAGATTAATTCAAAGCGGTGCATAGAGACCCTCTGGGATTGGCAGTTGCCAGGAGAATGGCATTTCTCAGTGTGCATTGCGTCAAGTGTGAAGTAGGTCCAGAGGGGAATATGCTGTTTTCCAGAGTCAGTACCATAGTTTTTGTGATAGGAATGCTTAATGTTTCCCCATGTGAGACATTTATAAAAATGTAATGTTCCTATCTTTGTGGGAATACATTGTGAACGGCTCCTTTCTGTTCCAAAATGACTCCACACCAAGTCCACAAAGCAGGATCTTTGTCTATAAAGACATGGATACGTTTGTTGTGGAAGAATTTGAGTGGCCGACGCACAGTTCTGACCTCAGCCCAGCAGAACAGCTTTGGGGTGAATTAATGTTGAGACTGAGCCAGGTTCTCTCTTCGAATCATCTCATCTCATAAATGCGTTCCTGGAAGAATGGTCAACCATTCCCACAAACACAGTCCTAAACCTTGTGGAAAGCCTTCAGCGAGAAGAGATAGCTGGAAATGACGGACTGACAAACCAATGGGATAAACTAAAATCAATTGTCTATACCCACTTATTTTTGCAAAGCTGTTTTGCTAGAGATAGGGCCTGGTGCCTATCTCTAGCGGTCTCTAGCGGTCATTGGATGAGAGGTGGAGTACACCTCAGACACATCGCCTGTTCAACGCAGGACAACAGACATACACAGGACAAACAACCATAATCTATAATCTAAGTACGGCTTTTACCACAGGTTAAATGTTCAACATACGAAAGCAAGCATGTGAAAGATGAATGTGTTTCTAAATGAGCAAATGAGAATTGCTTCATGACATCAGTTTGTTTTGCTCATAATAAAGCATGATGGTGGATGACATCATATTCAGAGCTTGTTTGTTGATAAATGAATCACAGCTGAATGACAACATATGTCCCGATACCCATCAGCAGCAGCATTTCCCCGGCTCATTACGTGTCAGTAAGACAACAACAGGTCGACGTGAGGAAACTGTCTCCAAAACAAATTTGAATTTCATTGAAACGGAAACAGAGATTAACATAAACAAAGAAAATCCTCTGCTGAAAACCTGAACTTTAAATGAAACGCAGAACTGTACTTCTTAACACGGGTTTTATTTTAAGAAGTACAATGTATTCTATGTGTTTACAGTGTCTTGTGAAAGTAGTACACTTTAGCATCGTCACGTCCTTAGATCTTCTGACCACTGCAGTAGTCAGTAAGATAAAGAACTCAAATAACCAGCAATCTACAAAATCCTACAGCCAAAAATAAAAACTACCTTTTTATTAAGTGCCTTGAAATTATACAAATATTAAAGTACTTTATTGGAATTTTATGTGATACACAACATTTGTGGACGCAAAACGTCAAATGGAAGAGTGGAATAAAGAAAGCCATTATTGAATCATAAGACGTCTTGCCTACAATTTGTTACAAGTCCTGGACTTTGTAGCAGGACTTGTTGGAGGGGTGCTCTGGTCCTTTTGACCTACAGACAATTAACACTATACCTTACTGTGAACACTATCTCCTTTGGCAATACAGTACATGATGATGTCGGCATCATGGTTTGGGGAGAAGTTTTTAAAAAAAGGCCACATACATATAAGGCATTGAAGTTAAATCCAGGAGGGTCTGGATAAAAAGATACCAGAAGCTGCAACAGACTTGACATTGTGCTAGAGTAGTATTTCTATAACTAAAGCCCGATGTGATAATATACTTATTCTAATCTAAATAGAGGAAGAGGTAAATTACCTTGTTAAGGAAAGAAATAAAATAAGGGACAGAAGTTGGACTGTACCAGGTGCAGCGCACTGCATGCAACTCCGCTCCGCTCCCATTAATCACTCATCCCAGAAGATTTGCACTTGACTCACCCTGTGGTTATAAGAAGTGGCAAAATGGAACTGGAAAATGTTTAATAAAAGCTAATAACAGGGGAAGTTACAGTACTAAGAGAAAAGTCAGAGGTCTGAAAGTCCTTTAAACTGGTAGCAGGTTAAAATAAGATGTCATCTTTACTTTAGCCTCATGTCACCAATTAGACTCAATTAGTTGGGTTGGATCAGGTTCAGACATGACGTCCACATGCTTGGGGTCCAAACTAAACTCTAGACTGTGCTGGAAGTTCATCTTGTAACACCAAACACAGTGTTAGAGTGGCCTAGCTAAAGTCCATACACAAATCTAAACAGAGCAAAAGAAATTAGAGCAAAGGGAAAATTAACCACACACTTTTTAGAACGTGAATTCTAAATGTTATAAACCATTTATTCTTTTCTTGGACTTTACAGCAATGCTCTGCTTTGTGTTAGTCTATTATCCCAAATCCTAATAAAAAAGACAGGTAAAAGTGGGAATACTTTTGCTATGCTCTCCAAAGGCTTCTGAGATGCAGCTTTATAGCTTTGAATAATTCATTTCTTACATCATCATTGATGTGATTCTTATCCCCTCTGCAGCTCTGAGCTTTACAAGGCATTGTAAAAGCAAACCAGATCAGACAGGCTCACCACTCTGAGCAAGCGGTAATAAAGCCCCTCTCCAGGATTGAGTGCTGCAATCCTTGGTTGATCTGTTTGAAAAGCTATTTCCTAGAAAGAGGGGGCCCTCTTGTAAGTCACCTGTTTCCAACCTCTCTTACCTGTATTTGCCACAGCGTTGTGGCCTCGGCATTTCTTTCCCACTCATTCAGACGTAGAGAGGCTACTTTCCACACCTATAACAGTGAACACTGGACACTGGCGTCACATTTGCAGAACTGTGCGATAAAATCATCTACCACATGGCACATGTTGTTAGTATTATGCTGAGTAAATGGTTAATAAGCTCTCCTGTGAAATTAAGCTGGACACACCCTCATCTACTCTTTGTGCTGTGTCTGTAGCATCAGATAGGCATCCTTTACAACTGTTGGACATATGGGATGTCCGGCTGTTTTACAATCATATTTTACTCCAGTAATGTTTGTGGTAACTAAAATACAAAACATCCCTGGAGAAAACATTATGGACCCAAGGGATAATGCCAGCTGCATTTTACTACTTACTAAATGCAAAAATCTGAGATTGCTGGCTATAAAAATTGGAATTGGTTTTCATTTCTCGTTTTGTTGCAGTCTGGCCAAACTATTCACGAGGAATATATGCAGTTTCTTTTTTAGCTGCTCTCACATTACCACTACGCCAACAGGAATATGCTATATATTTGTTGGAAAAAACAAAGAAATCAAAAAAACTATTCTTTCATACTAAATCAAGAAAGAAACCAAATTTTTTAGCGTATAAACCTAAAAACAAAGGATTGTTTTTAGTAACAAAAACAATCCAAATGTCAAGTCTTGTCACAACCCTGAAGTGTAAATGTCATTCACAAAGCGTCATTCGCTGATGCATATACTGAGTGTTGTTTGGAATAAAGCAAGGCAAGTCTGTGTAGCTCTGATTACACACAAGGCAATACAAAGTAGCTTATAAAAAATTCATACTAAAATATTAAACGCATTAAATACATCAACAATAACAGTGTGCATCACAGTAAAGCGTCACATAAAAACTAAGAAATGTCAATATGCCAGTTTAAACAAACACAAAGGTAACACAGACGCAGGGATAAGGAGCAGAACGATATAACGTAAGACTATTCTTTTTGGGATTTTTTGTTGCATGTAATTCAATTTCAAGTGGACATTTTAGTAACAAAAACAATCCAAAACAGAGTAAACCCCATTTTTGGTTCACTACTATGCCTCTTCCACATGGTTAAGTCTAACAAAAACCCATCATCTATTGTCACAGTCAATGTTAGGGGCTCCCCAGGGATGTGTGAGTTAAACTCAGTTGATCTGAGAGGTCCACATGGTTCATGCCTGACAACTCTTACGGACCATTACCAAGAATTCAAAGTTTAACTATTTTTGAAAAATAGAAGACAAGGGCTGCAAACTGAGTTTTTAACTGGCAAATGAAAAAATTGTCTTTTGGGGGGAAAAAATGTAAATATAGCTTCTTCAAAGTTCCTAAAAGTTACTTCCTTATGATTTTTCCCCTTTTTGATGTATTGAATCATTCAAATGGATGAATTGTATTGCAGAGATGTGAAAAGCATAAGAGATGTGACTGAGAACAAGATGGCACCATAGAGGCCCTGCTTGAATAGATGCAAGTCTTATATTAGTAAAAGTGCATGACAAGCGAAAGGTGGAAACTTTCAAATATGCAACATCACTGCAGTGACAGGATTTTCAATTTACCTTGGAGTACTAATGTGGGAAAACACAATGCATTTGGGTTGCATTAACCAGAATACATGTTAACCATCTGCATAGTAACATAACAACTTAGTATCTGGAAACATGGCAGACTTTCTCAGAAGGGAAATTATTTTTTTCTGCTAAATAACTTCTCAGAATCCATTATACTCAAATATCTCTGCTGTCTGTCTCAGGCTGGCCTGTGAAAGTGGATAATTGGTGAGACTAATGTATGTCAGTGGTCCGTTTAGAGACACACACAAAGACATAGCAACGTTGTCATTGAATGAGTAGGGGTCTTATTATGGGGTGCTGCTTTTAGAGTGCATTTACATATATTTGACCTTTTCTTCACATCTTAAAAGTGAAGTTCCTGTTAGGTAATGTGAGTGGTCAATATATGGGATTTGTAAATATAACATAAAAATTAGAACTGCAAGCACTTAGCAGGTTCTGAACTAGACTGAGTAAGTCTCTTCACTAACAGTCAACTAACACTTAGAGAAATGTGACCATTCTACATCAAGAAAAACTGTGAAGGGTTTCCAACACTGTTGCCCAGGGGAAACAGATTCAGATGTAGGAACTTGACTAACCTCAACACAGCAGAATCAAAAAGTTGAACTCCTCAGAACCATGAAGTTCAAAATGTGGTGCCCCTGGGGGCAGATACTTCCATAAGCATATTTATTCTGCATAACTGAGTTTTTCCACTTCAAAAACTATTGCAGCATTGTCTGAGCATGAGATGTTCTCCAATAATCAAAGTTAGCCAGATAAAAACATTAGCACGTGGTGTGTAGGATATCCTGGCCTTGCCTGTGAAGCCATCCATCTCCAGGTATTTACTCAGGTGGGAATGGCAAACTCAAAGTTACTGATTAATTGCTGACAATCATTTAATTATTGTGAATTATGCTGGAGCACTCCATGGTAACAAAAGTAAATAAGCAGAATCAAACTGAGAACCAGAGACATCATAACATGCTTTGTATATTTTTTTTTAGCAATTATATTGTCTTGGTGTGCTTTAGCATTACTGCTAACCCACAGGCAATGCTACTAAATACAGAAACATCAATGTTTAGAATGTTTTTTCACTTTTATTCACTATTCAATAATTACTACATTCATTTAGCATACATGCTGCCTCATGCTTTCTGATTTTAGTTCTTTGAATAATTTTCTTGAGAATTTATTTTTCCATTTCACGCCGGCTAATGCTAGCTTGAAGAGCAATTGAATACGACTGAGCCAACTATAGCATAGCAAATAATATTTCAATTAGTAATTTTTGTCTATATTTTACAATAATGATTGAAAAACAGATTGGACATTATGATATCCAATAATTAAAAACATTTATTTCTAGAATATCTATTAGGGGTGTCGTGTGGCGCAGTGGTTAGAGTGGGCGGCTCACATGTAGAGGCTATAGACATTGATGTAGCTAAGCTAACTAATGTCTACAGTTCCTTTGCTGCATGTCTTTTCCCCTTCCTGAAAGATTACTGTCATTAAAGGCAACTAGTGCCAACAATTGCTTTATATAAAACAAAAATCTATTAGCTTTATTTTATTTCTTTTTTGCATTTTTTTCCCCATCAGCTTTCCTCTCGCTTTCTCCCTGCAACCCTGAAACACAGCCATAGTGTTACGGTAATGAGACTTTTGCTTCAAGGCTGGATCCACTGAATGCCCAGCCACAAACAAAATTATGCTTTGATGGAGAAAACATCAAAGTAACATACAAATCATGTCCTGATCTGTATGTATTGTCAAATCTAACCATCTGAAGCAACCATTTGAATCTGAGCCTTGGGATCTTTGTAATTCAACTTTTCACATATTTCCAACAAAGCCTCTGTGTTCTTTTTTTTCTCATCTGAGCTTTTTCACTCCCATTTATGTACCCACTTAGCACATGATTTGAGGCTTATTAAAGCCGTTTTAGCCTTGCATAACTACGCCTGCTCTGACCTACATTATGAAAGTCTAGGCAACACTAAACACATACAGTGTAGAGTAACTTCAGAGGCATGCAACAGGTGATTTAATCTTGTGCTGCAGGCCAAAGCTAATCCATCATTCAACCAATTGTTTACAGAACAGTAACAAGGCAGTGCTATCTGCAGGAATGCCAGCATTGCTTTAAATGAAATGGACCACATCTGATAAGAGTTGTCATCAGTTGCCAGCTGTTATTTCCTACTGTTTATCAAGTTACCTTGTATCCATGCGACTGCACTACGCACCCTTCAAAACATTCTGAACATTTTTCGAAAGGTGATTTACTTTAAAATACACAAACACCATAAAGATAAAGTACAAACTTTTGTCATAAAACTATTAATAAACCTTTATTTTTGTGCAGCTAGATGAACAGCTAATTAAAAACTGGTGTTGTTCAAAAGGGCCTCTGGAAGTCTGTCCCATCAGTGAGTGACTCGGTACGAATAGGTGAATGACCAAATGTAGCATAAAGCACTTTGGAGACCTCTGTCTTGATGAAGTGCTCTACAAATGTAGGTCATTTACCAAGAAATATTCAAAATTGCTTGCAAATATTAAATGACCAGATGTACAAAAGACCACTCCCCTCTTTTTCTCTATTAGTTTAGAGGTCGACATTAGCTTGAGACTCCCATAATAATATGCTAGCATGTCAGATAGGACAGTGACTTTTGGTGTGAAGACACCAAACAGCATTGGCCTGGGTTGACCTTTTATTGCTGCCTGTCTCAATATGCATCTCCTTCTTGCTTCTCGAGTGGAGATGCAGCAGGTAGCCGGAGCCGCTCAGAGGATTGAGGCTTTGTCAGCGCAGAACCATGTAGGTAATTGCATAGTAAATGTGAGGTATTTGCATCCTGAAACGATCTGTAAACAAAACATGAGTAACACACAGAACTTAAAAGCAAAATGAAAAGTAGATAACAGCCGGCTGCATTTTCATCCAACCTTCTTTACTCTTCTACCCTCATATGAATCAGTATAAATACAGCTGTTCTACACTAAACAAACAGTCACACCCGCAGCATCAGATAAAAACCGCTTCATGTTGAGATGGGCAACTCAAAGTCCAAACCGAAATCCAAGTGATGAGCAGTAGCTTAACTGTAAAACTAATGTACACTTTATGACTTTGCATTGGTTTGTCATATGCAGTCCTGAAGAAGACTGTAAAGTGACACATTTCTAAAGGCACAGAATTCATGATCAAACTGACTGGTTTTACATTCATTTTTATGTTGTGCATTAGATTCAGATGCACAACATAAATTCCCACCTATAAAGAAAATTCTGTGCTCTTACAATAATCAGTACATTTACTAGAGGTACTGTCATATGATCAGGCTTGTTTTGGTCACACATCAAGCATCAATTTTGAAGAAACAAAGTGGCCACTTAGGATAACCATCTATTTTTTAATTGAGTGTTGCCCTACATGCTTGCTCCACTACGTTTGAAATATGATTCTGCTGTACAAGATTTCAGAGGCTTTACTCTACTTTACAGAGGTAAATATATTTGTTCAGTGGTGTGATAAGAATTATCTGACCACTAACATCCTACCACTCATGTTAGCATCAGTGGTTAGCATCGTACCACTGACGGGGAAGAGATAAATTTGGTCACTCCTTGTAGCCATCTGGGTATTCATCTGGCTAACCTCTTAACCTGGAGTGACCATGTGTGCTGCCGGTTACAGAACAGGTTGTTTTTGTCTTCAGAGACTGAAGATGTTTGGTGTCAGTCAGAACATTGTGTTTTTATATTACCAAGTAGTGATGGAGAGCGTTATCAGATTACGTGGTTCTGCAATCTTTCCACTCGGGCTAAATCCATGTTGCAGCACCTTGTACGGACTGCTATGAAGGATCGAAAAGGTCTCTGTGCTCAGGCAGGCACAGAGGATATTGTTGGATCCGTCCCACATCCTTTATGTGGAATATGGGCTCTTGCCTTCCAGTAAGAGGTAAAGAATCCCCAAAACTAAACTGAACAGTTTAAATACTCTTGCACCCTCCTCCATCACAATTTTTATCAAACCTTAAATGGCATGTTGAGGCCTGGAAGGTGTGCAGTGGCTTTGGGTGTTGTTCTTGGTTTTTTTTTACACTGTTGTGGATGTGTTTCTAGCTGTTTATATCAATTTTATATACATTTGTTTTCTGCCTGGCAGCTGCCACTATGCAATATACACCCTTGAATCCATGACAAATTTACCCTGGGGAACAATAAAGTATATTCTATAAACTGACAATAGGCGCCTGGAAAAATACATAATGCAGCCTCTTTAAAAGCACTCCAAAACAAAGGGAGGGACGAGGAGTCAGTGCAGAAAAATGATCTAATATTGACTTGATGATCCTCAGAAGTACTGCAGTCATGGTTAGCAGCGTCGCAGTGGCTAATCATAGCAACATGAGGTCAGCGCATGTACCACAACAAGGCAATTAAGTCCTTCAAACGGCTGACCACAAGCCCACTCATGTCTAAACGCACCCAAGACCAGACTTGGCCAGTTTATACTGCCACAAGATCCCTGTTAGACTGTTGTTTTCTAAGAGATGTGCGTCAGTGCATCTGTCTTTGACCCCTTCAAACAAACACACACACACGCACGCGCGCGCACACACGCACGCACGCACGCACGCACACACACACACACACACACACACACAGACAGACTTAAAAATGGACATCAGAAAGATCCTTGATGAAAGCACCTTAAGTAATTGGTAATTGAATCTTTGCTCCTGTGCCTTGTCTGTGTCCTCATGTGAAGCAGTAGAAGATCATAAAGGCAAGACACACAGATCATCTGTACTCATAAACAGGTTCACAACATGCTGTCCTCATTCCCGCTGCTGTACCACTGCCATTAATCCAGGAGTAAATTGTGCGAACTGCATGGATTAGAAACCACCATCGGGGCTGCTATAATGAGGAATGTGTTTTCTGTGCAAGAAGGCCAAGTCAGTAACAAAGAACCCCTAGTGCTCTCAAAAATGAGTCACCAAGCGATAACCTGGTGGAACAGTTGGTGTCTACCAGCAAAAAGGTCCTGGGTTCAAATCCTCGCCTGGACTCTCCCAGTGCATGTGTGGGTTTTTGCTGGGTACTTCAGCTTCCTCCCACAGTCCATTAATCCCGCTTCTCTTTTGTCAAATCTCACTCTAATCAGTTAATGTATGTTTCGGTTCTACCCCAGTTGGGAGCATCTTCATTATGGTTTGTTCCTCAATATTGTAGGAGAGAATATAAGAAGGAACATGGGTGGGCTGTGGGCAGGCATCTTAGAGAGTGTGTCTTGTTTTTGCTTTCTTTTGTAGTGTTGCTGGATAAACTACAATACTGCTTGTTGTAGTTACAAAAATAGTGAGGCCACTCCACTGTCCTTCTACTGTTCAAACCCAACTTGCGTTTCTGTGTTGCTATGATTTTCTTTTACTTTTTGCAATTTTACTTTTTGACAGATTTAGTGGCCTTTAGCTGATAAGTTTAGAAAACAGGAAAGAGGAATAGACAGGTTTGGTTCCTAAACTCAGTGGCATTGCAACAAATATCAGCCTGTGTTTATGAGGTGCCATAAACACAGGCCCCCACACCATGTTGGACTCCAGGGAATTACCTTTTCACATAAACACAGGTTTGCTGGAGTCATGGAAAATTGCAGTTTGTATTTAAATAGAAATTTGAGCAATTAATGAAATCTGGTGAAGATTAATGTTTCAGCTGAAGGAGAATGACTGAAGGTGGGGTTATTAAAGATACTTAGGTTCCAATCACCTAAACTGGCAGGATAAAAACTACAGACAACTGAAGTACACTAGGGAAAGGGGCAAAAAAACTAAGATGGTCTGATAAAGAGGAAGCCAGACATAAGCTCTTTTGGAAGAGTGACAGAGACAGATGTACTCAAATATATACATGGTTTCAAGTTCTTTCATTCCCTTTCCCTTCTCTCTGCCCCTTTAATTGAGTCACACTTCTGGTTTTGCAAAAATGTAGAAAAAAAAAGTGAGACGTAAGAAAAAAAGATTTAATCGCACACATGTTTAGGGAGGGCCTGTAGCTTCCTATAGGCCCTCCCCTACAGGGAGGGCCTCCCCTACAGGGAGGGCCTTTAGGGACTTGCACTTGGTGCGTTCCTTAACAGTGAGCCGGTGTACGACCCAGACAGCAGTATGAAAGAGGGAAGGTGGAGTTTTCAACATCTGCAATCGATTGAACAAAACTCCATAATTTGCTTACAACTTATTGTATGATTGTGTATCATTGATGCTGCAATATATTTTTTATTAATATTTACCCTCCCTCCCCACAACCTCAGGACTTTTTCATTCTTTTTCTTCCATAAGCTACAAGACAATATTGCAATAAACACTTTGGAGCTTGAATAAACCTGAACCTCATTTGTGTGTGGTTTAACACTTGTTCACATTGCAATCACCTGCTTGGGCTTTTCAATACATATGTATATGAATATGTATATAAATAAAGGCAAGGCATTTCTCGATTGTCTTACCGGGCAGGAAATGGTGCTTACTCCGCGTTCACACAGCACACTTCCTGAAAAGCACAGTCCACGTTAGCAACCTATTTGCCACCTCTGAAAGGTACCGCTTATTTTCTTGCTGTTTTATCTACTCTACTGTGTAAGAATAACTTCTTGCTTGCTGATGCTGAAGAAGTTACTTTGCAGATTTTAAATTAAATGAAATCGTCTGCATGTTTGGTGAAAAGATGTAATGAAAACTAGAAGTGTTTAAATGAGGAACGTTTTGAATATCACATAGCATTCCAAAACAGTGACGTGTGGTGAGGTTCATAGCTGGTGAGGCACTGACTTAATCATAATCAGATTTACAAATGTAGATATTTTGCATGTTTTTGTTTAAATACAGAAATTTTGCACATGCAGACAACGCTGAAGGGCAAAAAGACTCTTCTTTTACATGCCATCCATAGCAACGCTGCTGTGGTAGAATAATTCCATTAACTCAATGAAACTTGGAAATGTAGGTATTATGAATTCAGTGCTATGCTCCACAGCAAAGGGAAAAACCGTTGAAGTACAACTCAAAACCACTTCTTTCTTCCCCTCTGTATCGGTCAAGCTGCACACAGGATTCATTGCCGTAGCAACTGACAACAACGCCTTACCTATCGTCTGCAACCTTGAACATCAGTCTATTAGAATGTTAACCAAGTTACAGCTTTAGTAATTTTGGGGAAGAAAAATGTTGGCAATCTATCATAGACAAGATTGTGGAGATGGCATTAGTGACGGTTTTATAAGAGAATTAACTGGTCAGTGTTGGTCATCCAGCACCAACCTAGATGTACCCAAGCTGGTATGAAAACTTATCTTGGGAATAGAAAAGCTACTGCCCTAGCTCTTCCGTTTTCATATGCATTTGCAGGTGTGTTTCTTCTGTCTTCTTCACTGAAAGGGATCTTATGATTTGTTTTGGTTATTAAAACTGTCGTCTCTCTCCCATTTCAGCCAGTCATGGACATCGTTAACCCCCTGAAGTCTGTTCTGTCCACTGCTGTTGGGATCTACAAACTAGTTGAGAAAGCGAAGGCCAATAAAAAGCAATGTCACCGTGTTGGGGAGCGAGTAAAAGCCTTGGAGAGGGTGATTAATACAATCGACTCCACAGAAGCATCCCAGCTCGCTCCAGAGGTGACAAAAACCCTTGAGGAATTATCTACCATCCTCAACTCAGCTTTTGGACTAATTGAGAAATTCACTTTGTCAAACTGGATGAAACGTTTATATAAGACCAGCAGCGATGCAGGGGACTTCCAAATGGTAAATGATCGCCTCAGTGACAGCTTCCAAAACTTGACTATAGCTCTGCAACTAAAGCAAGGAAGTGAAATGGCCGAGCTGCTAAAGGGGGCCTTCATACGGGACGAAGATGAAAAGGACCGGAAGGAAGATGAAAAAGAATTAAACAGAAGTGAGAAGAGATATTTTGGCATTACATCATCCTCCTCTTAACTTCCATGTTTTAGAGCACTTAGGGAACTTTGAAAAGTTTTTCATAACTCATCTCATTAGATAGCAAAGCAGAACCGTAATCAGCTAACCATGACAGAAGCCAAACACGACAACACATGGCCACACACCAACTTCTTTTCTCCCAATTTTTCCAAACTGCAATGGTAGGCTAAGAAAGCAAATGATCTGAAGTGATAATTCATTACTAGTGTTGGGTGCATCATTACAGCAGTGTTTGTTTGTTCCTCAGTGCTCATGGAATACATGGAATATGTGGAGACCATGCGAGCAGATCTGGAAGATGTCAAAAACAATGTCACTCAAGTCGTGGAGACGTGTGAGTACACGGTCATTTAAATGGAAATGATGTTGACACACCAAACAGATCTTCTCGGTTTATTTTCGGTGTGTACAAGCATCGCAGCTATAAAATAAAATGTATGGTTATTAAATATTACAACTGTGCTGTCATGATGAGACTGTTCCGTTTAACCCTTCATGATAATTCATCATCCAATTCCTTGGAAACAAATATTTTACCTTCCTTTCACTGACCTAAATGGTGTGATGTGCTAAGTGCTGAGGCAGTGAGTGAATGATGGGTCACGGTGTACAAAATTGATTTTGTCGACGAAAGTCACACCCACCCCAACAGCTCTGTAAAAAGTCTAATCTAAATTTGTTGCTTATAGGGCTTGAGCAAAATTATTTTAACCATCTTTTATACAATATCATAAATACTCTAAAGAGATGCAAAATTAACAATTCAATTCCTATTTAAAATATCTTTTAGCCTGAGGCATGATAACAGCATACCTTGAGATCATTTGTAGCAAAGGAAGCATCAGCAGCTCAACAAAAAACTGTACTTATAACATTTGAAAAGCCCAGTCCTTTTTGCTTGACTTATCATCAATGCAGTGTAAGACTAATTTGACTGACTGTTTTTTGTATTAACCAATTAATAATTGGATAGCAAAAGGTGCCATTACAGAATAGCAGGATATTGTTTTCCAGAATTTGAACCATGTGAAGCTAAATCTATGCCATGAGTTGTTCTGCATTTAACATATTTAGAGACAAATGTGTTTCCAATAGTTTATTCATCATGATTAGTCTAATTTAAGATGAACTATGTACATTTTCTAAATTTTATTTATTTATTTATTTTTACATTTTTGTGAAAACTGTTGTGACAATATAGAATCTTGGGGGGGAAAAAATCTGTTTATTCACCGTCATTCACAGCCATGCTTAATAGCCTCAGCATTCATGACAAGCTGTGCTATTGGGAGGATGCTGTAGCATGTAGCAGAGAGCAAGGGGGAGACTAAGAGTTTGATTTTCTACCACAAATTATCCGTCTCATACTATACTTGACATAGTGACAGTTTTAACAAATATGTAAGAGGAATTTTGTTTTTGCAATGTTACATACTTTAATCGTTTCGATGTACAGCTTCACATTGGGGAGCTCCCTTGATATTTTCAAGTAAAAGTTTTTGCCCCCGTACAATGCCCATCTACTTTGGAACATTGTAATTAACGTGTTGTTTCATTTTCTTTCAGTGAAGAAGCCAAAAATCATTACCATGGACATCCGAGTAATTAAACAAGATGAACTCTGGATGCCAAAGTTGGATGAATTGAACAACCTGACAGACCAATCCCCACAGGTCTACAGAGGAACATTCAAGGACTTCACAGTGGCCGCCAAGATATTCACCAATTTGAACACCACTGCAAAGTCTGTGCCACGATTTCTCTAAATATTGATATACAACACAGGAATAATAACAGCATTAGGATGCTTTTATAGTTATTTAACTCATATTGACCAAATTTACTGTTTTACTGTAACTCTTGATGATTTTCTTCCAATATTTTAGGTCACATGTTGACCGTTTCCAGAAACTACAGAACAATATTTTGTTTCTCTTGAACCTTTTTGTCTGTTTTGTGGTTTTGGGAAGTTAGCCAAAGTACAAGAAACTAGACAAGATTTAAAATAATGGGTCATAACTTTGATTTGATCAAGCTGACAAGCTCTGTTTTGTTTTTTAACTAGATCTCAGAAATAAAAACTAATTCAAGGTACTATAGTTTTTGTAAAGCTGTAGATTTGGAAAGAGTTGTTATATGTGTATGACAGAAGCATCTCTTTACAAAAGCTTATTACAGTAAACATTCTTGTCAATTGTAGGGACATAAAGTCTGAGTTCAAAAAAGAAGTTGAAACCATGAAAAGGTTCGAGTCTCCGAACATCTTGCGAGTGTTTGGCATCTGCATCCTGGATGAGAACAGTAAGTAATGATGCATGCACAGATCAGGATTATCTAAACAGCAAAAATATCAAATCTTTTATCTGCCTGCAGCTCCTAATACTAAGTACCTCATCATTATGGAGTACTGTGAGAAAGGAAGTCTCCGAGACGTTCTGAGCTCTGAACGTGACCTATCCTGGACAAGGAAAGTTAGCATGTGCAGGGATGCAGCGCAGGGTCTTTACCGGTAAGTCTGCCAGAAAACGTTACTTGTCTTTGGTTTGAATGATGAAGAAATTCTCTGGTGTAGAGCTCATGGAAGTTTTCCAACCCTCACAAATCTGGTTTGAGCCTCAACTTTTGCTTTCTTTCTCACGCTGCCCAGACAAAGCTCACAAAACATAAGAACACTGGTTCCAGGACAGAGGTTTTTAACTAGTCATTCAAAACAGTTCTTGGTTTAATGGCTCTCAATTTTGTCTCTCCTCTCCAGTAACTATCTGTGTTACTGGGGAGAGTGATAGACGCACTCCACATTCTAACATAATATGGCGTAAATAAATCTACAGTTTACATGTATAACATTGCAAGAGGCACTGTATGTTTTTGACATTTATGACATGGATGTTTGATCTACTTAGGATGTAATCAGTTCCTCAGTCTTCAGCTGTGACATTTCAGAATTCTGATTCTCTACCTGAGAAAGTGAGCATGAAAATCTCTGATTCTTATTGGATGATAAGAGTGGTTCTACAGTGAACTCTACATGAACAGATGTGTTGCAGAGATAATGGAATACCACAAATGTTGGAGATGCAGCACCAAATAGGGTTACTATAATGTTTATTACTGAATCCCCATACTGTCCCAACCATGCCGTGCCTCACCCTAGCCAAATCCCACTGCAAATCTGACTCAGAAGTTAGCAACAAAGCTGGCAGCTGTAAAATCAACTTAGCCTTAAACAATAACAGTAGAGGCTTACAAAGTTTTACACACATTTAAGTCACAACCCCACATACCACAGTAGATGCCGTTACTTTCCACTATCATAGTAAAACAGGTTCAAGGAGATTTTATTACACCCATGTCCCGACCACAACGCCGTCTAATCCACTATCGTTATCTGTCCCACGACTCGTGAGCTGTTATTTAATCTAAGTAGAATCTGGAAACAATACCCAGGTGTATCCCCGAGCAAGCTGTAAGTTTCCACACAGATAAACAAAGTTAAACATACTCATAAACATACTTAATTACCTCAACCGAACTTTGCTCAATTTTCAACATCATACATAATGGTAGATTTTTAACTTCAAGGTTGCATCAGAACCAAACAAAAATCTCTACTTCTTAATACCATATAGGTAACAAAAACGTTAGTCATTCCCTGTGTGGTACATTATCTGGCAAAGGTTCCCAACACAAAAACAACAGTGGAAGAGAGTTGAGATCTTCATAACGAGTCCAGTATACAAGCTTTTCCACTAAGTCTTTATTTGTTATCTGACATTTATTTTTTGCTTTATCTTATTTATCATTTAGCTTTATTTCTAAGGAGAATCATAAGATCAGGCATCATTGCCGTTTTGAGCCAATTCTTGGCCCCACCCTCCCACTGAGCCACTAGAACAGGCCTTCTTTAGGACTGTGATTGTAACGAGGCCAAAGGTTAAACGGCACCTCAATGCCATAAAGATGCCCACAAACAAGCCACCTCATCCCCACCTGCACCTACACAAAGTCATCCTTGCTCCCACACCATAGAAAAGCACTGCCTTCCCTGCTTTTCTGCTTCAGTTATACACACCACAATCCTGTATCAGTATTACTACCACATGACCGAAATGCTACCACATGACCAACCTCCTCACCCTCCTGAAATACAAAAGGTACCAAGATAGTAATAAACGCAGTTTGTTCATATCAGCCCAGTTCTGTTTAGCTTTGTCCGATACTGATATATTAAAAAGTGGCTAACATCACAACAATTCTGTTGTTGATATCGATAAATCAAGCATCCCTAACGATGATGATTTTTGTCACTCTGTTGTAGAATTGGGCCAATTGTCCTCTTTTTTTTTTTTCTTTTTTTTTGTAAATCAAAATATGGTCACCCTAGCTAATCAAAATGAAAATGGTTTGACGCTGAAATTAAGATTCAGATGTTTGTATTAACGTCTCCTAGACTGCATCAGACCGAGCAGAAAAGTAAGCTTCACACCGACATCACCAGCAAAAAGTTCTTTGTGGATGAGAACTACAGAGTCAAGGTAGTGAAGCTAAAGCCTCCTGCAATCACTCCATGGCAACTCTTCCACACTTCTCACGCTGCTCTTCTTTCCAGCTGGGCGGTTTGGAACTGGCTCAAACCGAGACGTCACTGAGAAATGCAACGGTCAATAAGCGTAAGGACAAAGACATCAGTTCTCTGTGCTATTCCTCCCCCCAGATGCTAACGATGGGCATGAAACACTACTGCAGAAAGTGTGAGATATACAGGTCAGTGTCATGAGAGACTGCTGCTCAACCCACTACATATTCCAAACATCTAGTCTTTAAGATTTTCCAAAACACTTAGTCATCCACAGTAACGCTTTTATATCGGATTTTTTTCAGCTTGGGAATCGTAATGTGGGAAATTGCAGCTCAGAGGAAGCCATTTTCAGGTGTGTATCTGCTTAGACAAACAAGGACAATCTCAATTTTTTCAAGTCATTCTAATCATTTTTATTTCTACATTTTTTAATTGTAATGACACAAGAAAAAACATGTGAGATTTTACCATAGGCAAATGAATGCCCCAGTTCAAACACCGAGGGATTTTTATATGGACGTTTTAGTGAAAATTCTGCTGTCCTGGCCCAATCCCTTTGGAGATACAATCGTTTTATTTAAAATGATGAATTGTGAAAATGTAGTGAGAGATCAAAAGAGTGCAAATTATACCACTAAAATTGAGGTCGTTTAGTTTTTAATATAAACCTGTCAGGATTTAGGTTTTTCTGAGTTCTCTGTATGTTTAGTTTAGGTTTCTGTCTTATTTTGATCCTGTTCCCTGTGAGTCCTGTCTCCTCCCTAATTGTTTCCCAGGTGTGTCTAGTTTCCTAATTACTCCCTGTCTATTTAAGCCCACCTGCTTCTGTCCTTTGTCAGATCCTTGTCAGTTGTTGTCGAATGCCAGTCTGTTAACCCTCCAGTAGAACTGAATAGTCCTGGTCGGTTTAGCTCTCGTGGTCAGTCCTCTGTTTCTGTTGCTACCGGTTTAAGCTTTCCTTATGTTCTCTACCATGCCGCCTGAACTGGACTGTTGAGCTACTTTCTATTAAACCAATCATCATCATCACCTCTCAACCTGGGCCCTGCCTGCGTTCACTCTCACCACCTTTAACCATATCATGACAAAACCTCAATCTATGAATCTGAATAAAATCCCTCACTCTTACTTCGACGGATTCCTATGAAATGTATAAAAACATTATTTATTATTCAGTGTAAGTTATTTTGGCAAAGGCAGCTACAGACAAAGGAGACATCATTATGAGTTACTAATGAAATCAAAGTGCAAGTGTATTATAAATTAAACAATATAGCAACAGGAGGTCCAAAGTGTTTCTTGGTTTGATTAACAAATTAGTGAAAAACTGTCTAAAGTCTGATGAGCTGCATAACTGTGGATAGTAGGCAAGTTGGTACCAAGGTAACAGTGCAGGTATTCTTTGATGAAAGGTAAGTTTTTCTGATAAAGGCTGAGGCATAAGTTCTACGAGATAATAAATAATAATAATGGTTATAATACTAAGAAGGCGCAGCTGGCTGGGCAGAGGGAAGCCTGGGTCTCCTTCTGCTGAATGGATGGTTTTCAGGGAGCGTACCAGTACATTTATTCATAATGGAACTATCTGCTATGGTACAGCCCTGTTGGTTTGGTATGAATCGACAAAAGCAAGGTTATTTTATTTTATGGCTAAATACATGCAGAATGTCTATGTGCACAACTAACAGTGCAATGTAACGTGTAACTTGTCATTAAAAAGTGACACCAAAACCAAACAGAACGGACTCTCAACTGTCACTATACTCTGCTACTTGGGAACATTAAAGACTTTCAGTTCGAGGAGAAAGAAAGGTGCATCAAACCAAAGCGTTGTGTCACTGTTGACATTTTACTGTGCCTAGCTGAATTACCAAATCTACAGTCAGTCCTATAATGGCTACTTTTTAAATTTCTCTTGAAAGAAGCAAACTGAACAAAACCATGATAATAAAATTAAGCCATGACCTAACCCATGATTTTTTTGTGTGCCATTACATCCTTAACATTTGCTTAAGGGTGTAATGACACCCTTAAGCAATTACTCCATCCATTGAACTTTACCATTGGATGCATGTCCAAGCCCTTGCACATGCATCCATTAGCAAATGGATGCATGGTCTTGAACTGTTTAAAAAGTAATATACAAGAAACACATACTTGAATTTAAAGTTTTCCTTTCTCCTCACTTTCCAGATTCTAGAGGTAATAAGGACACCCTTCATGTAAAAGTGGTTGAAAAGCGTGATCAAGAACCTGTTCCTTGTCAATGCCCCGGATCCCTGAAAGAGCTGATCAATGAATGTAGAGGCTACGAATGCATCCAAAGGCCATCTGCTGGAGGTGTGTAATTATCGTAGGTTTTTGCTGTCTTAGGTTGTGCTGTTATGTTTCAGAGCTGCTATAGACGAACACTAATCATTAATGAACTTTCAGTCGAATAATCCGAACTTCTTTGTACTTCTGCAGTGTTGGTGGATAAACTGCGATGCTTGTTGGTACAGTTAGAGCAGCAGTGAAGCTCCTCCAAAGTCCTCATCCGGGTCAAAACTGCGCAAGTTTTCTGCAACATACTAATAATACTCACTGCTCAAGACAGATTTAAGGGTTTTTTAATTGATTTTAAGGATATTTTTTTATACAACTCATATTTCCTAATTAGAATCAACCTATTCTATTTTGAATAACTAAGCTCTGTATTCCTAATAACTTCATTAATGTTGAAATACCATCTTAAGAAAGGTATTAACTGGTTTGTACACATTTAAACGAAAACTTGCATGTATCTTGTATTTTCATCAACATGTATGGACAGTGTAATTTCATAATTTCAATAATTTGTAATAAAGACAGAGTTTGGGGAAGAAGACGGCGGTTGTCCTTTCCTTCTCTCACTGACTGTTCGTCATTACAGGCTCTCCAAGATCAAGGGAAAGCAGAAAGTCTTCAGAAGAAGAAAAAAAAAACGGAAAAACAAAACAAAACATCATTTGTTATATTTGTCACTATAAGTAGAGACGTGTAACATATGGACAGTGTTGATGCAGTCCTTCTTGTTACTTTGAACTTTCCTTTGTGACATATAATAAGTGCCTTAAAGTTTTCTCGAAAGCGTTTGAACACAGATTGAAGAAAACCCCACCAATGAGATTGTTATGAAATTTACAAAAGAGTTTTGAGTAAAAATACACAGAAACATCAAGTGGAACATATGGAGCAGCAAACATATTGAGACGTCAAGTAATTTGTCAGGAGAAGTAAAAAAGCATTTCACCCTCTCTTTCGATGGTTTATAACAAAGCTGGGGTGCCAATTTGAAATCTGCTTTTGGAAAAGTTTAATGAGGTCCGAACATTTCCATGACTGGTTTACTTGTAGAAATTCTCATACAGAAGAAATAAGTGTAAATGTAACTAGACTGCATCCTAAATGAATCCAATCAAAATGTGAGCTCTAGTTAGCTTCTTGTACTTGTTTAATTGTTTTTATACCGTGTCGGCACTTCAAATGTCCTTTAACATGCTATTGAGGTTCTCTTGATCGTTTTTCCTCTTTTGGTCAAATTTTAGTTTGATTTTCTTTGTTGTCTGTGCATTTGTTTGTAGTTTGAGGATTGGATCTCAGGTGGATCAGCTGCTATTCTGTGGCATGCATCCCAGGGTTAATTGGTCAATCTGAATAGCCCTTATATGCGTTTAGCTGCTGTCGCTGTTTCCATCCAAGTCTTGGGTTGGCAGGCTTTCTCAATTCATTTTTTTCTTGGAGTTTCCATGTTCTCCCTATGAAGGTGCTGGTTTTCTCCAGGGACACCAGTGGTCTCCAAAACACACGTTAGGTTGATTACAGAATGGCAAAATTGGATTGGGCCTCCTGTGAGGAAGGAGTCCTAACCATGTAGTCCTTTGGCAGCACTTAAAGCTACCAATTAACAAGGTTTTCAGTGCTACTATAGATACAAAATTGTAGATACTCAAACACTTCATCTGAAGATGTGCTTGGATTTTCTGGCAAATCCCTTTTCTTCATCCGCTGTGGAGGCGAGTACAATCATTAATTGGACTCTGCATGCAAGGTGTCTTTACATAGCAGTGTGTCAGAAATGGAGAAGAGCTCTGGCAGATTCGGATCTGAAGATGAGGAGGCACAGCTCAGGCTGCAACATAAATACATTACGCATTAAGAGCTCAAGCCAGACACTTTGCCACCCATCTCCTCTTTATCAGTCAATCATTTTGTGCGAGAGGTGACAGTTTGGTGTATCAACAACTTCTGTGCGCAGACATGAGTAACAGCCTTCAACTGACCCGTGAAGCCAGACTGAAAAGGAAGTTCCTCAGTTTCAAAGCTGCGAGGAAAAGTTTGTTTTGTGCTAAATATTTCATGCGTGCTCAGTTCATAGGGCAGTCAGTTCATGCTTACCAGCGTGATGTGAGGGGATTTGGAATTAGGAAGCACAATATAAATACATGAGAGTAAAGGTCTTTCGAAACAAAAAGCTACAGATTGAATGCAGCACCCAAGTAGTTTGGTAAACACACTGTTTAGTCAGAGATATTCTGTAAAGTCTTTGAAGGCAGTTTATACTGAGTTCAGTCATTCACTGCAGTGACGTCCCAATCCAGAACAGCATTGATGCATTAATGATAGATGAAACCACTGTTTTATAGTTTAGCAAAATACCGGTCTGATATGTTTTCAAGTATTTTCTATTGCTTTGCAAGTTAAATATGTGTTATATTTATATTTATTTTTACTGTTTTCACACTAATAAATCCTAAATTTGTCCCCAGATTGCTTGTTTGTATTCTTTGGGTAAGGCTGACAGGATTGCCAACTGTCCTGTTTTAGTTTGGACGTCCCGTATAATAACAGTTTGATTTGTCCCATTTTCTGTCTTAAATGTCCCATGGGTTGACTTTTACCTGCAATGCACACAACACATGGCACTCTTACAAATTCCAAATTGGAAATCCCCGCAATCGTATCAGACGAGTGTTTGTGTCCATTCACAGCCGTCTAGTCATGCACACCAGATGTGAGGACTGATGCAAAAGTTTCTGTTTGTTCCGCACATAATCAGAAGACAAGCAGGCATGAATAAATGTGCTAAAAATACTTTGCAGCTACAAAAAACAACAAGAAGCAAAACATACCTGGGTTAGTATTTTGCCAGCATGGATCTACTGAAATGCACCAAAGAGCTACATAGGGCAGAGGTGCTAGCAGTATTGGTGCATTAGACAGACATTGACAAAAAGGCTGCAAGTGAAGGATTAAGTGAAGTCCACCAAAATGTCTACACATAGAGGAAGCAATAACAGCAAACTGTATGGTCAAGCCATTACTGATTGTAAAGAAAATGCTCTGAAACAACAAAAGATGAGATGATTACAGTGAACGTACTGGGACATTCCTGGAGTGGATTCCCTGACCTTTAAGAAGGCAGTGGTGAAACCGCAAGTTATGTTTAACTGTTTGAACTTCACACTGAAGACATAACAGCTGATAATGCTAATGTGAACTTTGAACAGCATCATTCTGACCACCAGTTATTTTAAAAAAAAATCGTAATCATTACATTCTTAAAGCCAATTGTGCATTAGCATCCTAATGATCAGCTCTCAGTGGATATTGAGTTTGTTTTAAAAATCTAGAACATTGGCTTCAAGAATCAGGCCAAAAAATATCAAAAATAAAAAAATTTGGCAGCACATATCAGGGATCGATGTCAAAAATAATTGCCATTGGCTAGGGCTGGATACTATGGCTGAAAAAAGCATCACAATTTCTGTACTTTATATTTATTAGCTTTTTCTTTTAAATTTCTGAAATATGGCCAAACTGGTGACACGATTTTCCCTGTTTTACGCACAGTTTTCACCATGAGAAGTTGCATGTTTAAAGTCTTTCCTCTTTCTCCTACATCGCCCAGAACGCTGTGCGGTTCTGTATCAGAGTTCAGCGAATAGTCTGTAAAGCGTATTATCTACTGATAACGTATCAATGTATTGTGATATACATTGTAGATTTAAAGATTTATTGTCCCGCATTAGCATTGGTCTTAAAAAAATAAATCTGTTGGTTAATCTTTATCGGTGGATGGATAAACGTAGAACTAATACGTTTCTCTAATTTGATCAAATGAAGATGTTAGAAGTCAAGAAGCTGAGATTCTATCCATAATTATGACATAACCTTAAGCGCATTAGTCCACATTAGCTCCTTTGAAAATCTCATGATGTTTTTCCTATGATTTCTGATGCACTTAAGGTCAGACATGACATGGTGTCGCATAATCAGAACCCCCCAGACCTTCATTACTGTATCATTAATTACCAGTGAAGCACTTAGCATGTGAATCCCTATTGTCCCCTGCCCCTGCAGTGGCGTGTCAGGCTGATTTCACCCTCATGACTGATTGCACTGCCAGTAGATTTCACGATAGCTCCTGCTTTTCAAGAGCGAGTCAAATTCTAAGAACAAACAAAATGAGGAGGAGATGATTTTTTTTCTTTCTTTGCACAACACAGATGAACATGCAACATTTGACCCTGAAAAGAGTCCAGAGCCCAACAAAGACAGGAAGAGAAAAGTTTGAGCCCAAAGACGACTAGAACTATGAAGCTATTTCAAAATGTATGTTGTTGAGAGGAACACAAAGCATCAGGAGACAATCTATACAAGAAGACTTTTAAAACTCCCTTCAGAGGGAAGGGTAAGAACTCAGAGAGAAAACTCCTGGCTCTGAGGTTTTCTTTCTGTGTTGCATTTTTGATTGATTTTTGATTTTCTTTTTTTATTTGGTTACACTGTTGCTCAAGGTGACACAGCATGTATTTCTTTTATTTAATTTTTTGAAGTGGCTTTGATTTACGTTTGTTGCTCTGCATAAGAACTTTACTTTGCTATTGTGGTGTAAGAATTTTTTTTTTTTTTACTAAACCGGTAACACCGATATGATTTTGATTTATAGAAACCAAGTTAGCATACTACTAGTGACTACATGCAGTAAGACTTACTGAAGGTCTCGGGGGTTTTGATGGACTCAGCTGTTCCCACTCCCAACTTGGAGAAAGACATTTCAGATAGTAGCTTGCAGATGTTGAACATTTTCATTAAGATGCAGTGCTGCCAGGTAAAACCTGATTAAATAAAGTAGAAGAGAATTGTATTTGTAAGTTCAAAGTGGCACACAAAACTAATCTAATAAAACACAAACAATTTTAAAATGGGAAAAGCAATATCATAAATAGAAGTTGAGACTACACAGCTATTTACCTGCACAGCATTCCCAAACGGCGGTCTCCATACTGGTGTCATTTCTTCCTCCATATCAGACAACAGTTGTTGAAGTGTTGGTTCCAACATCACAACACTTTGGTGTCACCTGTGTGCCTCTGAATAAGCAAATATTAATACTAGCAACACTGACAAATTACATGGCAAAGTGTAGTCTGTCGGGAAAAAAATTACACAAACTACATGTCAAGTACGTTTTAAAATATAAATGTCATCACAATATGAATGAACACTCGTAGCAAACAAGGCCTCAATCTAGTCAAGAACATCACTGAACAAAACTACACCAATCAATTAATGTAATAAATACTTAAACATTCAGGTGTTCTGTCCCTTAGGAGCTAAAAACTAACAGAAGGCACAATCTACTGCTATCAAAACAACAGCCAGGACATCATGTCAACACACAAAATTCATGTCTAAAATAAGATTTTTCATTTTAGCATCATTTCCAGCCTACCGCTTTCCTGTGTCTTGCCGTTTCCATAGAGAAGAAACTGACCCCTAAAATCAGACAGTCTTTTGGCAAATCTGTCTTGATAATGGCAGGGGTTGCTGAAGCACTTGTACTTGATGTGCTTTGCACAGTCTTCTTTTTAAAACTGTACGGTATTCACATTCAATAAAGCAAATTTATTGAAATTCAGTAGACTGATTTTAAGAATTTTATGAAATATTTTATTCTCTGCACATTCCACTATATTGGAAGAAAATAAAAAGTCTCTCTTTTAATAAACAGAATTGCTGGGTATTTTGTCACATAAATGAAAATATTTTTGTGTTTACATTTCTTCATTTGAACAGATGTAAAATGTGTTTTACATCTGTTGTTGACAAAAAAGATCATTTTAATCAAAGTGTCTCCTGACTGTGCTCCGAATTATTAACATTTCCACTTTTTAGCAGTTTTTGAAGTGTAGAGGAGTAATAATGAGCTCAAACTGTATCTACTTTCACCTGTTTAGTAGGGGAGGGGATGTCGCAGGTTTGTCCCGGTGCTGTGGTAGCCGCCTCGCTCACCTCGGTGGGCTTGCTAGGCGTTTGCTCAGATTTGAAGAGGAGTATTTCGCTGTAAATACGTTTTATTGTGAACCAGAGCGTACAGCGGAAGCTACTGTCACAATAACAATACATCACATCGGTAATTCCAAGCATTAAACCTAGCATGGCCCTGAACTCTCCCTTACTGCTTGTCAAACACCCATTCACGTCGCGCGCTCACAAGTATGAGCACGCGACTTCTTCTGGTGTTTTTTTTTATTTATTTTGTTTTCGCACTCGTCAAAGAAACTGAAGGTGTGAATCACCGCCACCTAGTGGTACGCAGTGTTGTTCATGACGTCTTCTTTTTTCTGGCAGTTGGCAAGCAACGTTAAGATGTGCACTACCGCCATTTACTGGGATGGAGTGTTGATTGGGCTGCTAAACATATTAATCACAGAT
Source organism: Poecilia formosa (assembly GCF_000485575.1). Lineage (NCBI taxonomy): Eukaryota > Metazoa > Chordata > Actinopteri > Cyprinodontiformes > Poeciliidae > Poecilia > Poecilia formosa. The sequence goes on along the minus strand of NW_006799943.1, from coordinate 4,053,970 downwards.
TGTAAAACTAAAATGAACAACAACAAAAACTAAACTATATTTACATTTCCCCAAATTATCGAAGTTCACACTGTTTTAGGAAACATTCCTGATTAAAACTTCTCCTGCCTCATCAGTTTTGCTCTTGGCCTGGCACGTTCTGTGCATATTGAAGAATTTGTCACTCCTCTTTCAGTCGTTCTGTGACGATTATGGCATGTTTACAGCGGTTCGCTGTCTGGAAAAGTACAGTGAGGTGTGTTTTTGCACAGTTTAATCGAGGGTCAGGCTGTAAAGTGTAAATGTCATCACCGGAGAAACAAACGTTATGTTTCCTGTTCTCATGCGTTTCTATTGGTTTGGAGGACACACTGTCGAATGGGGTCTGGGTCCTAGATGTTTTCTGTGAGTCCCCAACTGTTTTCAGACGTTTTCTGTCTCTCTCTNGGAAACATTCCTGATTAAAACTTCTCCTGCCTCATCAGTTTTGCTCTTGGCCTGGCACGTTCTGTGCATATTGAAGAATTTGTCACTCCTCTTTCAGTCCTTCTGTGAGGATTATGGCATGTTTACAGCGGTTCGCTGTCTGGAAAAGTACAGTGAGGTGTGTTTTTGCACAGTTTAATCTAAGGTCAGGCTGTAAAGTGTAAATGTCATCACCGGAGAAACAAACGTTATGTTTCCTGTTCTCATGCGTTTCTATTGGTTTGGAGGACACACTGTCGAATGGGGTCTGGGTCCTAGATGTTTTCTGTGAGTCCCCAACTGTTTTCAGACGTTTTCTGTCTCTCTCTCTCTCTCTCTCTCTCTGTCTCCCTCTCTCTCTCTCTGTCTCTCTATCTCTCTCTCTCTCTCTCTATCTCTCTCACACACACAGACAGACTAACAGAGGCCGACGCAGGATGTTCTCTCTTTGTTTCTCTATAACGTTCCCAGGGATAGAATCTGCAGGATTGCTGCTGATAACGTCACACGCAAAGAAGAGCACTGGACAGCGGGTCTCGCAGTTGACCCCGGAGAATGTCTGAGGCGGGATTAAATGATGCAGAACTAAAACTGAGATAAGAGCAAAATGGCTGCTTGGCTTTGAGCTGCAGCAAGGCATTTTGTTTTATTATTATTATTATTATTATACAAAGCCTTGCAGAGCAATCTGTAAAGCATAGCAAACAGAACGTGCTCTGGTCAGACAGGATCATAATTCAACGTTTTGACCTACTTGTAAAACATTGAGAGAACCTGAAACAGCACCCTCATCATATGCTCTTCATGGGAAAACATGGTGGTGGCAGCATGATGCTTTGGGGATGTCTTTTTTTGGCAGGAAGGGAAAGTTGTTCAGAGAAAATGGAAATATACATGGAGGTTAATACAGGGGAGTACTAAAAGAAAACCTGGTAGAGTTTGCATTAGAAAATCAACAACACTAGACATACAATGGTTTAGTTCTAGGATTTTCACATGTTAGAATGGCCTAGTCAAAGTCTAGACCAGAATCCAAGTAATAATCTGTGGATTGACCTGAATAAAGCTTAAATACTCACCAGCCAGCCTGACTGAGAGTGAGCTATTACTCTGAAAAAAAAATATATATATATAACGTTCCTCGTGAGTTGTGCAGCTGAGTGGTTCTATATTTGGAGACACCATTGATATCCAGTTGTTATGTTTGGTCTGATTTGTTCAGATGTTTTTCATTTCTTCAAATTTTAGTCATTTGTCTCAATATGATTTACCAAGTTGTAAAAATATGACTTCCTGTTGTCTTGCCGTGTTTTCCACAAGACACCATTTTTCATTATTCGTTTTCTTTTGGTAACATGTCACATATTTTTCTAACATGTTCAAGTAGCCAGTTTAATAACAATATTACATAAAAAGAATTGAAAATATTTTTCTGTCTGGAACAATATGTGTCAGAGAATCTTCTGTTGACTCTGCTACAATGATGTATTTTCCTTTAAATCAGTGCCATTACCTGCCACAGCAAAGTAAACTGCTTGAAAAATGATGTCACTTCCTCTTATTGAGAAGAGCTCAAGCAACTATTGTGAAAACAGTAATTTCACTGGAGCCATGAGCTGTTAGCATGTAAGCTAGCAGTTGGAGTTAATCACAAAAAATGCTTGAAATTGTCAATTTTGTTACCGTCAAACTTAATTAGTTACGGCATCATCAGTGTTGAGTACCCACTTTAAAAGCTAATAATCACTATGCCATATAATCAATAAAGTAAAGATAATATGGGCAGTAAAAGCTGAGGGAATTATGTTTTGTTTCCTGAGAGGTATTGTACTTCATCAAGTACAACACTTGAATGATATTTCACACTTTGTTAGATTCTAATGTAACTTTTATCCTTTTTAAGGAACACAGCAGATCTACTACATTGTTTCTGTTTTATGGTAAAGGCATGTGAAAGAATTTATTTAATAAGCTAATGCTTTAAAATAAAAATTAACCCTTTAATGTTCATTATTTTACTTTAGGGGTCAACTCTAGTAATCTAGTAAATAAAAAGAAAAAAAATTGTCTTTAGCATCACAATGCTGATTGACTTTTTCTGTATTATAGTAGACACACTTTTGTTCTGAAAAATGTCTGTCTTCAATGAGTTTCAGTGACAAATGTTTGCAACTATGCAACCAATCCAATTGATAATTGGGTGTTTTTAGTGTATTTTTAACAGCTCTAACAGGTCGTGTTTGTGGACTGTGGGAGGAAGCTGGAGGAACAGGAGAGAAGTCTTTGTTTCTGCATCGAGTTTGCATTCAAATCCAGACCTCTGGCCAAGATTTGGATCTTCTTGCTGTAAGGCGACAGTCCTACCAAGTGCTGCACTGTGGTGTAAGGACATTACAAATACATCTTTCCTTAAAACAAAAAGTAAGCGAAATTAACTGCTAATGCTTTGTCAAAGTTTAATGTGTTTTCAGTGAAATTCCTAGAAGAATCGATGGGAAACGATCTGTCGTCTTTCCTTCCTAATGCTTTCAAAATGCCAAATTTACCTTGAAACAGAATTGGCTGTTTTTCTAGAATGGGGCGTTCTGTTTTTGTTGCTCTCCTTGTTATTCAAATACTTTGCTTTCAGTCTGAGATTTTTAACCACAAAAGTTGAGTGTACAACTCATAATCCCAGTACTGAGGTCTCCTTTGTTAAAGCTTAGATTTTAAGCGCTATTAATTTTCTCATGCATGTGATGCAAGTTTCAGATAGTTTCAGTCTTATATTTTGTTTGTTTCTCACTTTTTCTTCAATAGGCCAGTGGAATTACATCTAAAAAGTATAATCTCAATAAGACGCCAGTTGTTATCTTCATTCTTGCTGTTACGTTATCTGCAAATTGAATCTAAAAAAACTCCAGGAATAAATAAGAAAGAAGAACAATACTTTTTGATTTTATGTTGTTTTTTATTGGATTTTTAAATTTTCTTTGACTTCATTGCAAAAAAGAAAAACAAATTAACACCAACAATAAATAATACATTCAACAATAAAAATAATCCAGATTCAGAGTAAACATTCAAGTGTATTTAGCCTTTATAAAAACCTACAGTAAAATGTAAACAGCCTTCTCTCCTCTAACATCGCGCCTCCTGAGCCGTGTGAGTCTCTGGCAGCTGTCCAAAAGGCAAAACGTCAACAAAGCAACAACTTGCGCATAGGCGCGCGCGAGTCTCACAAGGTATGAAGCCACGTCACAGATTAGGCTCTGACTGACAGAACAAGCTAACATTCTCATACGTCTTGTTGGCAGTGGGTTTTTTTTTTCTTGTGAAAAAAAAATAAAGAAAATAAGAAGCAGACTTGGTTGTCCGGTCAGTGTCCTTTTGAAACGGTGCTGCGTTTGAGCGCGCGAGGCAGCAGCATCAGCAGCAACTGCATCGGCGGCGCCTTCAAAGCTCCGCTCCACGTCCGAGCGCCAGGCTCCTTCTTCTTTAAAAATATATTTTTTGTATGTTTGTTTGCGCCTCGTGCTCTCTCCCCCTTAGCTTATCACGCACCTCTCTTTGTCCTTGCCGTGGCCGCCTCCGATGGCCTTTTCCTTAATGTACATGAGGTCGCTGTGGACGCTCGGCCTCCGCGCGCACGGAGTCACCACGCCGTACGCCTCCCCGATGTCCTTCATCTTCTTGTGCTTGAGCGACTTCCTGTGCAGCATGTCGCAGTACTGCACGGACACCTTCCGGTGCAGGTCGGGGCTCATCTCGTGAGGTAGCTTCGCCAGGGTAAACAGCGTCTGAAACATCTTGTCCACGTTCTCGTTGCGCTTGGCCGAGATCTCGAAGTAGGCGCACTTGTCGTCGCCGGCCACCAGCTGCTCGATCTCCTCCTGCTGCACCTCCCGGTGGAACTCCCGGTCACCCTTGTTCCCGCAGATCACCAGAGGCACGTCGATGTTCTCCTTGATCTTGTTCTTCAGGCACGACTTGGTCTCGTAGATCTGCTTCTTGAGCCGCTGCACCTCCTGGAACGACTCGCGGTTGTCCAAGCTGAAGACGAGAATGAACACGTCACCTGGAGAGAAAATTGGGAGAAAAAAGGAAAAAATAAATAAAGGATGAGTTGGTTAACTTTTTTTTCTAATGCACTGAATTTGCTGAAAATGCGTTTTGCATTTGCATGAACTCGCAACGCCATGCACCGGGAAAAGCAGCCGTGCGTAAATACGCACGAACGCTGCAAAAACAAAACCAGCGAGTAAAGTACCTGTCAGTATGGAGAGTCTCCTCATCGCGGGGAAAGGGTGATTCCCTGACGTATCCAGTATGTCCAGTTGGTAAACGTCCCCTTTGATGTTGTACAGTTTCCTGTGAAAGTCCTCGATGGTCGGCGTGTACTGCTCCTCGAACCGGCCGTTCAGGAACCGGGATACGATGGCCGTTTTCCCAACTTTGGTGGAGCCCAAAATCACCATCCTGTAGCAGTTCTTGGCGGGGATGTCAAAGTCGCTCTCGGTTGGAGACATTTTCTTGATCATGGTTTATTCCCGATGGCTTGGATTGTGCGTAAAAAAAAATAAAGAAACCGGCGGTTTCCGTTTACGGTTCTGTCTCAACTGCGGTCAGGAGTGGGGTATTTATGCGAGCTGGGGACCCCGCCCACTGTGTGAACGTCACGACTCAGTGAGTAGACACACGCTGCTGTGTGTTAAGAAGGAGAGAAGAGGGGAGGGTGGAAGTGGACAGAACTCCCACTGGTGCGTCAGTCTGTCAGTTCCAACGACGGCGGGACAGGAACGCAAAAAATAAATAAATGAATAAATAATAAATAAATAAATAAATAAATAAATAAATAAATAAACAGGACATAATAATGATGGATGGGTCAGAGGCCCGGCTGATGCAGTACTTCACTAGTTTACTACCAGATTCATGTTCACAAATGATTAACAAATGATGTTGTAAAACTGATTAAAAAAAAGAAAGAAAGAAAAATAAACATCTGATGAAGAAATATAAATATAAATGATGCAGAATAATGAAAATGCCACGGTGTGTTCCAAACCAAACACACTGATTTATTCATCCATTGTGACTTTAGCAGCTGCTTGATGTGACCAAATGGAGGTTAAGAAACACAAAAGGCCCAATAGAGGGCGCTCGAATCTGCACTTATCAATAATGTGTGGCGCTGCTTGCAAGCGCGTGCTTTACCTATTGCGTGCACGTGGCAAAAACAGAGAAAAAAAGTGGTTTCCATCAGCTTGTTTACCTTCTCTCTCGAGCAGATTATTTCATCTCAGCTGTTTATTCCCTCAGTTAATGACCTGAGCTGAACAGACGAGATGGTTCAGAAAGGCAGCTGCAGGAAAGCGGGTTAAACAACAACCAGCCCGCTGCTGACTGCTGTGTGCTTCATGCAGTCACTTATGACGAACGGCACCAGTAAGCTGGCAGCACACACTGGCACCTGCCGGTTAATGGAATGTGACCCGATATCTGCAGGAATAATGAGATTATAACAGGAATCTGCAAAAGCTGGGTTTTCCACTTGTGAAGTTAAACTCCCTGACTTTAGAAATAGTTTCAGACATGAAATCCTGAGGTTAAAAAAAGGTTGTTTTTTTTTTTTGCAATTTAATGGTTTGACAAATTCAACTACAATTTCTTGCAATAGTTATAGCCATTGCATTAAAAAAAGAAGTAAATTTCCACCAAAAAAAGAGAAAAAAAAATCTGAAATTCTTAGATTATTCTGAGATTTTTCTAGAAAAAACGTGGACATTTATGGGGGCGTCGATTTATGTGTTCGCATCCACCTGAATAATATGTAGTTGCGACCCTGCCTGTGTGTATGCTTTCCCTGAATTACGCCTAAAGGGAAACATGGAGGTGACTGTTGGGCAACACATTCCTGCCAGAAACCAGAGCAACATATTTAAAAAAAAATCAAGAGTGCACAGCTCTGATCTGTGGCAAATTTGGAAATTACTGTTATTGTCACCCATACAAAATACTGTCCTGTCATTTTTTGCCAAAAATAATTTTTCTTGCCTGAAACATCTTTTGGAAAGAAGTGGTGAATTTTTTTAATTTATTTTTATTTCAGTTTTTTTTTTTTTTTTTTTTTTAAAGCAAAATCACTTTTGTTTTTCAAGAAAATTGCCTCTATCTTGCAAGATTGTTGAAGACGTAGGCGTAACTGCAGGAAAAAAAGTAACTTCTATTAAGTATGGACTCAAGGGGGATGAATTCAAAAGCACACCGCACTTTTCAGATTATCATCTTTGAAAAAATGAACAAAATCAAGAATAATTTCCCTTCCGCTTATAACTTATGCACTGCGTCTGTCAAAAGAAAAATCCCAATAAAATACATTGACGTTTGTGGTTACAACACAATAAAATGCAAAGTAAAATGTTTAAGGGGTAAAACAGCCCTGGACATTCTTAAAGTGTGAAATAAGCTGGCACATTATTGAAGAGAAAAAAATGCAGTACAGAAAGAAATGGGACTCAAAGTCAATTTAAAGCCTTTATTTTCCTCGTCTGTTTTCTATTCCGTCTCAAACCACTCAGCTGGTCATATCCACATAACAGCAGGAGGCGGGAAACGCAGTCATTTGCATCCTCTGCTGCCAATTATCCACGACTTTGAACAGAAACGAGGCCGACCATGTCTGAGAGCTCCCGATTTTTATTTATTTAAAAAATAAAAAATAAAAGCATGCCTGGAAACCAGGCAGCAGTGAGTCAGCGCGCAGCCTGGCCCAGGGAGCGGTGCACACGTCCTGTTCTCTGAATCTATCTGCTCAGATAAGCACCCCGTGCCGTAAACACTCGGCCTGAACTGACTGACTAAAGCTCTGATGGTGCACGTGGCTTATCTGCTCTGGTGGTGGAGAGGATCTGGGTTTTGTTTTGACTGTCTGAGCCGTCATCAGAAACTGCTAATAAGGCTGTTTGGTGGCAAAGGTCGGCGACGGTGGCGTGTGACCTGTTGATTCGGACACTTGGGAAGGCGCCTGGCCGAGATGTCAACCCAAACCACTCTGACGTTCAACATGCTGCGCTGTTTACACACCTTCAGAAATTGTTCTTTTATCATTACTATTATTATTTTTAAAGATGAATTCTCCTGAGATTGTCAAAATTATCTGATTATTAGTATTATTATGCTTCATCTACTACTTTAGAACTCGGAAAGCTCTTAAAATAAATCCATTCTTTTGGTCCCTGCTTCCAGTAGTCATATTTAATAAATTAGAATATGATGAGGCTCATTTGTCAATTTAAAAGTACCTTTTGGAAAAAAAACCCCAAAAACAACCTTTAAGCTGGTATGAAGTGTCAAACCAACATCTCTGTATTATAGAATGTTTTTTTTGTTTTTTTTTTAGTGGTCTGGTGTAATATTCTAATTTTAAATGTTATGTTTTCATTAGCTGCAAGAGGAAAATTATCATAAGTAACAGAAATAAAGCCTAGAAAACACCAGCTATCTATATAATGCATTTTGTTTGGTGATGCAGAGGAACTGCGAACATCCAGATGAAAACAGATGCTGAGCCACTGCCCGGGTCTGACCTTCAGAAAGGGCAGACCCGGGCAGTAGCCCAGGGCGGCACGTTTTGTGGCGGGAGCCCCAAAATTTTAGCATGTCTTCGTAATGAATACATGTTTTATAAACTTTGTGTCTTATATAAAACTCAAAGTCCTGTATGAAGTGTGGGTGTTTTAATACTGTTATATTTTTGTGAATATATTCAATAGTCAAACAGTTCTGAAGTCGCAGTCCGTCTTTTTGGGACCAACATGGAACCATCTCATATGGGTGTATAGACCTGATGTACTGTAACTTCCATGAGTGAAATTATTTATTTATTTATTTTTTTGAGTAACTCATTAATTAAAATAATTACCCTTCGGATAGATTTTTGATTGATGAGACTAAGAGGATATTAATAAATTAATCTGATAAACGTGACTAAGTTGTCAGCTGTTTGATTCATTGCTACTTCCTGTCTGGTCGTCTGTTTCTCTGCCAGTTTTGGTGTGGAAACTAAACCACACTGACCCTCCGGTGTCCCATGACCCAGCTACCTGTGGGAGTCTGCTGTTTTTCTGAGTCATGACACAGTTTCCACAGAAAATGTGTGTCTTAGGCCAACTTCACAGCGCGAGACGTAATGTGGTCTGCCGTCTCTGTGCAAGAGAGGACATCTATACTTTCGCTCACGAACCGCTCAGGGAGGCAGAAAGACGTCGGACAGAGCAGCAGAAAATGAAAATCTGCTCATTGGAGATGCGAGTCTAATGGATGCGCTGAAATGGGGTGATTGCCGACGCAGTTTCAGACATTATCAAGCCATTAGTTCCATCACAGCCACATCCAAGGGCTGGGAGAAAATGAAAGTGGGGCGAAGAGGACCGTAACACGGCAGGAAACGGACAGAGCAACTGAGAAAAACAGGAAATACTGAGGAGAGGAGGAAGAAATGTAGCAGAAACAGGTCTGAGACACTTTAAAAGTAAGAAAGAAAAGTTATTTGAAAAGTTAGCAGCTGGGACGACTTTATCTGACAATTTCAGCCAAAGCTAAGCTGGAGCTTACACACTGGGTCAACTATGATTCTACAACACGATTAATTAATCATTTGAATGGATATGAACATCTTAAAAACAAGTTGATCAGTTGGAAAAATAAAAATAAAACATTTCATTAACTTCGATGCATAAGCTTGGAATCCCTCAGACTCTTAGATCATCCTTTTCATTTGAATTGCTCACGATGAATGTCAAATTATACATAGAAAAGGTGTTTGAATATTTTTCGTCTCATTTTCTGTCTTACAAGCTCCTGACTCTTTACCAGGGGTATGAACGTGTTGAGAACAAATGCATAAAAAGCAGTTTATGATGTATACAACAATTTATATGAAATAAATAATCAAACTGATCCAGTGGGAACAGGAAGGGCTGTTCATCAGATTTACTGACATCTAACAAGTAGAGATGTTCTGATCCGATTCCAGGTGTCGCTATTTTATTGGTCTTCAAAAGAAAGCAGCTCAAATTTCTTGTGTGTCATGTGACCTGAATTCTTCAGACTCTTTGCTTATGACATATGACACATATATACACATACATATATCTCCAGTCTCCCAGGGGAGTTCTGTGTGGAGCCGAGCAGAAAGCAGCGGAAACACCAGTCGTTAATATTTACCCTGTTCAAAGTGAATATGTTCTCTGTGTGAATCAGGAGAATAAAAGTTTTACTTTAACTTTTGTCGACCCAAAGTTAACTTGAACTGTATCGAAAATATTTAATGAGCTAAATCATCAACCGCTAACATTAGCCTAGCACTTACACAAGCTGGAAGCACAGTTAGGCAAGTTTCTGTACAATCAGATGTATTATATATATATATATATACATATATATATATGTTTTATAAAACACCAATAAACTTTGGTTGTAACAAAATATCTGACAAGAGAGACGGCCTCATCAAAACGTTATAGGTTGGTCAATTAAACCGACCTATAATGACATTACTAATGTAGACTAATACTAATAGCACACATTGTTGAGAACTGACTTTTAAGTCAATTTATTTATTTATTTATTTTACCAAAGTCGGAAAGTTTTTGACAATTTCTGTTCCACTTCCAAATGGAAACACAATTTTAGGGAACCCCAAATGTTTTTTCTGTTAAATTAGTATGAAGGTGAAAATTTCACCCTTTGCACGTATTCCTGTGGACAGCAAAAACGCCTCTTTTGTGAAACCGCTGCTGCATTAGGCCAACCTCTAACCCGACCCATAAACCCAAACGCCTCATATGCACCACGCATAACAACAGAGGCGGATTACACGCTCCTCTTGGCTTTAGAATCCAACGTGACGCTGAGAAGAAGCTCGACCTCATCATCGGTCCAGTCACGGTTTGTTGTTCACAGTTCTTCTCTTCTTGTTGTGCTTACAGCTAAGCTGGAGGTTTAACACGTTCGATCGCATCAATGTCTACAGCGCTGTTGTTTTTAATCAACCTGAGATTGGACTTCTTTTCCTGCTGACTGAAAGCTGGACTCATCTGACCTCAGGACACGTGTCCACTGTCTCTCCGTGTGAGGTATGCGAGCTCAGAAACCTCGGTGACCTTTCTTCATAAAGGTGCCTTTTGTTCCTGGGTTCTATGCTTGGACTGTAAATTTTGATGTTTGTTTGCCTCATTATGTGTGAGGTATTAGCCATCAGTTCTCAGAGGCATTTGGTAAGTAACAACAGTTCCTTGTAAAAAAGTATTCATTTGAGTGGAATTTCATATTTTGTCACACTACAATCCCAAACACACATATTTCTTTGGAATTTGATTTGATAGAGCAGCACAATGTTGAGTCCTTGCCTTTTTCCCCCCCAAAATATCTCAAGTAGGCCTTCACAATTATGTAAAAACATTGTATTGTGACTAAGCAAGTGCTGTGAATCAATTAAAATTTTTTATTATAATCACACTCTTGCGCTGTTATTAATCACAATTTCTAACTTGGCAAGCCTGAATTTTAAATATGGATGCAGTAGTGGTTCTTGCAAGAATGGCGTCCCAGGCAAGCTCCTTTTTCTGCCGCACTCCAACAAATTAAAATCCAAGCTATTTTCTGATTATTTTTGGAGCAGAAAGCAGGGATTTTCTACTTCTTAGGTTGTGATGCCCCTTTCAGATGCCTCCCTGGTCAACTGCCAATATTGCCCATATCAGAAATTGCCACTTTATGCATGTTTAAAACCCCTGCCCGCAAAAAACGTTTTTTTTTGTTTTGTTTTTTGTCTTTACCGAAACATGTCTGAAGAGTGTCAGTTTTCCAGGTTTTTATAGTCAGGAAGGTTTAAAGTTAGTCGTTTTGTTTTAAATGTTCATTTAGAAATGTTCCTCTCCATTCATTTCCTATGGAACCTGAGGCGATGATCGCTTGTCCGCGTACAGCTGAGCGACCGGCAGAATTCGGGCATGTCAAATTTCACAGATGTGAACACACGGGCTCACAATGCAACATAAGAAAGTTGAAAAATGTTTCACTTTTCGTTGCCGTCGTGGAAAACGTTCGCCTTTCGCGATCACTCGTCGTTCCCCGTGTGTTGAGTTCATGACGCCCTGCTGTTACCTTGACAACCTTCCGCCAGAAAGAGGCTTTTAGGTCACAATAGTAGTTTGATTAATCTGCGTCATATGATATTATTGTGTTAAAGTTTTCAGATTAAGTATGTGCTTTACTGTTCATAGACTAAATGTACCAAAAATAAATAAATAAATAAAATAAAGCAGGTGAGATTATGAAGAAGGCTGTGTGGGGACCTGCTTACTGTATTCAAGATATTTTCAGAAAAACAAACCGTCACCTGTGGGAGTTAGTAGTGATAAAATAGAAAGGAAATTGAACATTGAAATAAACAGGAAAAACATGAAGAGATTTTCTTAAAATATTTGTAACCTTTGTTCACATTGTTCTTGTATATTTTTGTGTGATCTAAAGTAGGATCCTACTTCCTCATTTCTCACCCAGATTTTTTTCCCCCTCTATGGTAGAAAACGGAATTCTTAAAAATTTCCACCTTGGAAAAACATTAAAAATTTTCCTGTTTTCCCACCAAAATCTCAGTCTGAATGAGAAGGCGATGTGTAGACAGTATGGTTCGTCTCCTGGTAAAAAATGTAAGCTGTGTTTAAAATCAATGTAGAATCTAACAGGAAGGAGACAAACAGAGGGTCTTCTTTAGGGTATTTTCCAGACCGTGTGACTCTACTGATTAAAGCAGAATGACGACGTCTTAATGCAGGGTTGGATAAAGAGCGAGGGGGGTCAAAGGTCACACATGTTACAGATGTTTACAACCTTTACAAAGTTACAGGAGCCATGATTTCCTAGAACATTCTCTTAGATTTAAAAAAAAAAGAACAAAAAAAAAATCTTTGGTTTTTTGGACTTTGAGATTGATGTGTGTTTCAAAATAAATTCAGCAACAAGTAAATCCCTGGAAAAACAAATAATTTGGAGAATTCAGCTTTTTTTAAAAATCTTATCACTTCACTCAACTGCCACAGATCAATCAGAAGCTTTTATTTTTCAGAATACTCTTGAGATAGTGGACTAAATTTTCCACAAAAACATAAAGTTGGTCGGTGAAATCATTCAAAATATTCTTTTTTTATTTCTTGATTCATTGAAATGAAGACCCAACAAGACTGTATCTGGTTTACCTTGTTCAAACAAACAGGCCTATTTAAATAAAAATCAATAAGCATCAAAAATAAATCTTTCCTTTTCGCTTGACTGAAGTAAACTATCAAGTCATGGATTTAATACATAAAAAAGTTGGTTTCCATTCTGTTTTAACAAGTTTAAAGCATCAGATACTCTACTGGTAATAAACTTATATCTCCTTGACGGCAATGAAATCTTCAATCATCTTGATCTTCATTCACAAAAGTTCTCGACAACAAAAGTTAGAGAACTTTCTGAGTAGACTTAGTGCTTCATGCACACGTGTTCTTCTGTCTCACACGCTTGTTTTTTCCTGTTCTTCTTTCTGTTTATTTTCCATCAGATAACTGACAAGAGGGCTCATCCGGGGAGAAATATAACTGTGAAATTCCACTTGAGTGCAAATCAGTGCTTAAAAGGGTTACAGACATCGTCCACTGTTGGAACCAAGGGTTCTCTTTGCGTTCTTTACGTGAAAGCGTATCAATCTGCCAAACCAGTTCTATCCATCATCAACCAAATGAAGGGTGCCAGTCCCATCTGTCAGCCAGTGCTTGAATTAGGACACCTTTTTTACTTCTAGGAGAAGAAAATATCATTTTCTCCAGGTACAGTACCAAACCCCAGAAGATGCTGTAGGTCCGTATCCAGTTTCTTTAAGAGGAAGTATCATGTATAGTTGGAACCAGATATTTACACATACTGTACAAAAAGACACAAACACATTTCTTTTTCCTCACTTGCTGAAGTTAAATCAGACTTTTCTTCTTTTAGCACAATTAGAATGACCAAAATCATTTCTATTTGCTCAATGCCAGAAAACTTGGACTATCAGAACCTACCAGAAGTTTGTGGTGAGAAACCCAAAAGGTGCAACACAGGTCATACAGTTTAAAAGACTGTTATCCCGGATACAAACCAAATGCATGCAAACGTTCGAGTTCGATGAAAGTTACAAAAAAAAAAGTCATTTCCATGTTTTGGTAATTCTAACTAAGCTAAAGCAAGAAATGTTTAGTCTGATGGAAATAAGTGTCTGTTGAGCTCATTATGCAGATAATTTGAAGTCCAACACAACGACATAACAGATGACTTACTGAAGGCAGAGTTTCAGAAAGAGTAGGGGCTTCTTAAAGAGACAGAGGCCCAATTTCAAAGCATCAAAGTGCCACACACATTTCTGGCTTTGCAATCTCAGATAATATCTTAATTCTAATGTCATAAATTTATCCCTTTACATTATAAAAATATAACATTTTCTTCTTTGAAATTCATGATTTTTCTTGTAAATATGTAAAAATAACCTAGAAATATTTGGAGGAAATGTATTTTTTCTTCTCTTATCTACAACGGCCCTAATACACCACTGTAGGTGAAAGCACCTGAACTTTGCTGGTCCTTGTTAGAGGTGACCTTTTCAAGTTGCTGTTGGAAGTCACTGGAAACGGCCTGAGCAGAAACTGTTGTATAACGTCAAATATGCCTCTCTTTGATCATTTCCCTAAAAATCAGTCTTTTCCTAGAAGCCATTCACTATTAGCCTGCTGTTCAAAAAGAATGTCCAACTACTGAGCGATAATGGATTTCACAGTGTCAGCGCTGTGAGGGCGCAGGAGAGGAATATGGAGGGAGGAAATCAAAGAATCACAGAGAGATGTGGCAGTTTTATCGTCTGGAAGTTTCCTTTTGTGGGGAACAAGGTGATGTCACCGCGCTGGCATTGTGTCTCTTCTATTGTCGGATGATGTCTGCATTCATAGTGATTTGCTTCAACAAAGCAGCTGCAGTGCCTTGGTAAGTATTCATGCCCATGTAGCAGTTTACTTGTCAACCTCCTGCCTCCCGCATCGTACCGACCTTAAAAACTGCTGCTTCAGAACCCGGGGAACTTGCATAACCTAAGCACGCCTGGGTTAGAAAGAAAGGAAAAAGAAAGCCTTTTTCCTTTGTATGCAACTTTTACAAAAATATGTTTTTTTTTTGTCATATTTGTTTAAACTGTCACCATGTCGTGACCGTAAAATGGATACAGATAATATGTGAAAAGATTGAGCTCCTCCACTTCCTCCCTGTGCTGCTATTGCTGTCTGAAGAAATACACCGCTCCCAGTCAATCAGAGCCAAGAGGAGGGGCTTAGCGCTGTCAATCAACATTATAAACTCGCTGCTAAATGTGCTAATGGTGGAGAAATGGCTTACTGTTACTGATAAGCTGTTTATCCACTGTCAAAAGTGGCTATGCTAACTAGCATTAGCATTCATGGCTATTTATGTTGTGGTGAAGCATCTGTAGTGTAGTTGGCAGTGCTAAGACCCTCCTCCTGGCTCTGATTGGTTGTTTCTGATTGAGTTGGTGTATGTCTACAATTAGTAGACATACACCATATGTTGAGAGAAGGCAGAGATCAATATTTTCACAGATTATCTGTCCTATGATATACTGTTACAACATACCGATAATTTTAATAAACACAGTTCTGGAAAAAAATTAAGAAACCACTTATAATTATCAGTTTGAGTTTGAGTAAAATGAACATTGTTCTTTTATTCTATGATTTACTGACAGCATGTCTCTGAAGTTCCAAGCAAATATTTTGTGTTTATTTGTAGAAAATGAGAAATGGTCAAAATAATGACAAAGATGCAGCGCTTTCAGACCTCAAACTGAAAGCGCTGCATCTTTGTCAGATGCAGCGCTTTCTGCATCTGACATTATTTATTTCTTTGTAAATAATGCAAAGAAAACAAGTTATTCATTTAGAAACAACAATCCTAATGTTTTAACTCAGGTTATCAGAAATCAATATTTGGTGGAATAACCAGGAGGTTTTCAATGGGACTCAGTGCAGTGGTCTCTTCATTTTTTCCAGAGTTGTGAGTAAAAGTTGTAAGAGTTACATTGTGCAGCTTTAAGCTTCCTGATTCATTTTAAGAAATAAGTTCCATCTGCACACATTTCCCTGCATTTCCGCTCGAGCGGTCCATTAACGACTACAGCCGGTGTGCGTCCGTCCACGTGCCCGGATGGGAATCCTCAGCCGCCCCACCAGCAGGTGAGGGATGCGATCACTCTTGTTTGCGGCGCTGATTTCTCTGCAGATAGATCTGCTCCGTGAATGGTCTGCAAATACAGGAGAACAAACATGTAGTAGGACAATAAATGTGGGAAGGGAACGCTGTACCACACGGTGCCAGGAGCTTGTATGTGTGTAGCGAACCGTGGCGAAGCTCAAGGGCGCGGGAGTGTATGACAGGAAGATGTCTCCGGGTTTCCCTTGCTGACAGGGACAATATGTGTGCAAGTTATCATTTCCGTGGCACGTCGCTGACACACCTGCACCAGACTTCTGAAGAACTTGGCACATTTGAAGAATGTGTGGGAGACTCATGGTTTCGTTTGATCTACGGACATATTATCTTACTATAAATCTTAGTCACTTTTGCTTACATTTTATTATTTTGAAGGGATATTGGACACAACAAAATATGAGGAAACTATATTAGCAAGTAAGAGTACCCAGGTACATCTTAGTTTAGTAAAAGGGAACTCAGATAATCTGTTCCCAAACAGTGTTAGCTTCTGGTCCCCCTAAAAATCTAAAGAAAGGCTTTAGAGACAAAACCGCTTCTTTAGGGTTAGAAGTGAAACTGTTTTCATAAAGAAAAAAAAATATTACTGGAACATCCTTGCAGCAGCAATGTTTTACGATCTTTGGTAAACTCTTAAAGAAACTAGGACATTTCATGGAAAAGATCAGAAAATCCAATTTCTAAATAAGAAAGTAAAAAACTCCTCAAAGCACATAGTTTGTAGAGTTTTTGATTACTTCAAGAAAAATAAAAACATGGCTTTAGAAATTAAATGGTAACTTCCTGTTAAAGAATACATGACACTGAGGTTACAAAAAGAGAACATATTCTTCCAGCTGACATTCAGGACTAAATGAGAAAACTGGAAACGTTTCTATGGCCGTGTTGACAAGGCTAAACTGAACTAAGCACAAACACTGACCTACTTTTGCCACCTATAGACATCTACAGTGGGATTTTATTTTCATAATAATAAATAAAACATTGAGCTGGATTTGTTCTTTAAGTTTTTGAAATTCTGAGGTTTAAGACGTCAAGTGATGAATGTGAAAAACTGAATCAAAAAATCAGAATTTTCCTTGCCTTTGCTTTTTACACCTAATTAGGAACAAATGTTAGAACAGAAACCAAAAGATAAATAAGTAGGAATAAAAAGTCAATTTTAATAACCACAAAGTGTTTTTTTAACCAACATTTCACCTGTCTGCACCTCATTTATACTAAATTTATGATGGTTGTGAGCTGACTCGGCTGCCTAGCATTCACCTCATCACCACCTGTTCTCTGCTGGGTTCCTGCCTGTGATTCTTACCCACTAGAATCACTGTGTGAGGTAATTTTCCCTTAGCCACACACACACACACACACACACACACACACACACGCACACACACACACACACACACACACACACACACACACACCCCTTAACTAATAGTACTACTGAGAATCAGTGAGACACACGTTAGACAAATATAGTACACGGCTCCCGTAATCAGCGCAGCGTGTGGTTAAATCTTTAGCTCCCCAGTGGACGATAAATCACACCATGGCTGACCGGCGTCGCAGTCGTGACCCGCTCCTGTTGCCCAGTATTAAATCTTCTTATACATGGATTGCTTTCATCGCCACGAAAGCTGGTGTAGCATTCAATTTAAGATTCAGTGTTGGTTTTCCTACACTTGTCTGTCAGCCTGAACGCCTCATCTTGGGAAAGCTGATTGAACACCTTCCTGCCATTGCTGCCTGATCGTCAGAGGACGCAAGTTAAACAAACAAGATGACCCTGATGAGGAAGGAAACAGGCAAAAGGAGTTCATCTGACAGAAGAAGATGAGTCAAAACAGGGTCATCAATGACCTTACTCAAATCAACAAAGCGATAGCAGAATGGCTCAAAAAGAAAAGAGTCAAGTTGTTGCAGCAGTCCAGTCAAAGTCCAGACCCTAACTTCAGTTGAAATGCTTGGTTGGGCCCTCAAGAGAGATTGAGGATCGTCTGCAAACTTCAATAAACCGAAATCATTCCGCCAAAGTAATGTGGGAAGATGTACAGGTCAGATTTAGTCAGAGTAACTAGGTTTACACATCAAACCTGATTTGGATCTAGATCCATTTCAAATCTGTCCACACTGAGTTTTTCAAGTTGCTTTCTTTATACCACGACTGTCTGCATTACATCTCAGTTTGTGACTTACAACAAACACCTGGATGTGATGTGTCTGTATGTTACCTGCTGAGTGGCAGAAGCTCATTGTATTTCTCCTTATGTAAAGGTTCCTATTTTAACTTTTTTTTTTTATATCTGTGAGCTCAGATGTTCAGAAGTAGGTCAGAGCAGATGTAGGTCACATTGCACAACCAGTAACATAAAATATACTAACTAGAAAACTTTTAACGTTTGCAAAAAGAGCCTCTACAGAAAGATGAGAAGAAAGCATAGAGGCAGATTTCTAAAGCGAGCTGCTCTGCTTCACATATCTTTGTCTCTGCTGACAGATTGCGAATGAATTGAGTGAAATTTGAATTGAAACGCAGTTCATTAACAGCTGCTGCTTTTTAACAACTAAGAGCTCCTTTAATTAAACTCCTGATTTTATTTTGATACAACATCAGTTAATAAAAATGGCTACTTATGCAATCAGAAAACATTGTCGCTGGAGAGAACTGGAATTAAGGTCAAAACTCAACGTAATTTTACAGTTTTAGTAAGATTTTATGTTACCAAATTTGCCCACAAGTCAAATTCTACACTGTTTAAACGGAAATTGGCTTTTGTTATCCAACAATGTAGCATGGACCCTGCAGGAGTTTAGTCAAGAGGATTAATGGCGTTTTAAAATTCCATTCTGAAAATAGAAAGCCCGTTTTTACTCTGCTGAATGCTGATCTGTGAAGAGCTATTTAGTTGCAGAACTACTTTGGAAACTATTTTGGCTAAAGGACTTCAGCATGTTTTTAGATTTGTGAATAAAATTACTCTGCAACGGACAAGAAAAATTAGGATGAAAAATAAAAAAAAAAGTCACATATTTGGTTTCAGACCCAGTTTATGATAAAGGCAAAAGAACAGTTGACACCGAGGTTAGAAAACGGAAGATATTCTTCCAGCTGACATTCAGTGTTGGTTGATAAGGTCACTCTGAACTAAACACAAACACTGACCTACTTTAGCCACCCACATACATACAGAAATGTTTGCACTTTAACTTCCTCAGGCATAAAAACATATTTTTTTAATCCAATATTTGACCTATCCTCACCTCTTTTCTCCTAGATTTATGACAGTTGTGAGTTGACCGGGCTGGACGGCATTCACTTCATCACCACCTGTTCTCTGCTGGGTTTCTGCCTCTCTCACACTGGTGATTCTTACCAACTCGAATGAGGCAATTTTCCCTTAGCCACAGACACACACACACACACACACACACGCATGCACACACGCACATCTTAACTAATAGTACTATTGAGAATCAGTGAGACACACAGATGACAGATACAGCACACGGCTCCCGTAATCATCGCAGCGTGTGGTTAAATCTGGCACCTGCACATCTCCAGCTTGAATGTAGCTGCAAATAATGCTGAAAATCACACTCCTTCTTAAATCTTGGGTTTGAGATATAAAGAATTTATATTAGCCACGGGGTAAAAGCGGAGTGTACAAAAAAGGAGAAAAACTTTGCACAAATTTCCTCTTGTGAGTTAATTTGAGTCCCTTAAATCTCTGTAAACTGCAAACTTCATTGTGTTTTACTGAGGTTATTTATTTATTTATTAATTTTAATGTCTTAGGGGTGTAGATGCTTTTGCGAGACTGAAAACATGCAGTCTGTGTTCGAATCGACGGATACAGCCTCTTCTCAAAAACCCTCAGTAACCTAAAGCAACACTTTCAGTACAGCAGCCAACAGAAAATTCAGAAGCCTGCCAACCCACGTCAGTCCTTGAGATGTCTCCGGCTTACTGACAGAAGCAAAATAAAAAATAAATAAAAACCAACAGCAAGCCTTACATACACCCACACCCATACACAGCCACTCAAACCACTTCTAGAGACATTGTCTGGCTGGTTTGTTTCAGTTTTGTTGAGACAAACTTTAAAATGATTTCAAAATACTTATGAACAATAGAACATTGTTTTTTTTTCACCTGTATTTTTATGGTGAATGTCTTTATTGAAGTATCATTTTTTCGAACTCACTTTACCGGCGTGGGTTGAGTGATGTGTTGGGAGAGGTTAGTTTGCCATGTGCTTACTTTAAACTTTCAATTCATTCTCCAAAACCAAAATAAACACATGTGAACACCCAATAAAGCCTGGTATGATAATCAGCTGGGGTTTTTTTCCTCCACATCTCCTGAAACAGCTAAACACGTAGATGCCGATGTTATGCCAGAAAATGCACCAACGATGTTGCTTTTTCAAAATAAAGTACATCTTAACATTTCATGACATTTAAATTAATTTCAAACTCTGATTGTGAAGAGTATAGGAACACAAATATAGGCTATTCTGCCCGTATGGATCAGGCACATTGTCATGAAACCCCATCTGGAAATTTTTCCCCCCATTATTAATAACTCTAATACATTTGTGAGAAATAACAACCAGGCTTTTGAGACTTACCCTTCGAACCTTATGGCCACTTTGTAAGCCAGGACCACTATGGCAGTAAGAACCAACCCAACAGGACTGGCACCACTGGAGACAGAACCAGAGAGAAAAACAGAAGATAGATAAGAGGGTATGACGACATCGCTGAGACAAAAGGAGATCCCTATTTAACTTCACTGGAACACATCAGGCAAGAAAAGACCAAGAACTACCTGTCCTACATATTACAGATGAGAAATGTGACACATTTGTGTCCACATACACATGTGACATACACATGTGACATACATGTGTATGTGGAAGTGATCAGAATACAGCTGGGTAAAAAAAAAAAGATTCATTCAGTGACAACGAAAAAAATCTATAACTCATAATAGACAAATGTGACTGTAGTGCCAAGACCATAAGTTATGAAACAGCGTTATTTGAGCCAAAGTAAATAGCTTTTTGTGCAGAGTGGTGATGTAATTTGAAAAGCATAGTTTTTGAATAAATGAAAAAAAAAAAAGAAAAAGAAAAGTATGCTGCCTATTTTGTAAAATTATTTTCACCCAAAATTTCTGGAACTACTACCTTGGTTCTTTAAAAGCTTCTCTGGGTTCTTTAGTGACTTTTTGGATGAGCTGTTTAATCAGTCTTGAGTTGATTTCTGAGTCATCTGGCCACGTCTAGGGAGGTTCACTAATGTTCCATGTCAAACGGGTCTGACGTCGTCAACATCTGACCAAGTTACGTTTTGCGTAGCCTGGTTGATTTGCTCCAAACCAGTAGATGGAAACATGCCTAATTTGAATTTTCTTTTTTTCCCCCCTTCTGTTGTGACATTTTTAAAATTTAACTCACAATTTGCATGACAGTTGAATTCTTCTTCCAAGAAAGTAACTTAAGACTGGAGCTTTTTAAGATGGCTGAAATCGGCTTACTCTTCATGGATTAGATGCTAGCGTTAGCCTTAACAGAAAATGTGAAGGCTCTTGCTGGCTGTCTTAGCTGGTCACCAGTTTAGAAGATGCTTTTAGTAGGTGACAGGTCAGCCAACTCACTGCAGGCACGAGGTCAGCATGGTAACTTGTTTCACAGATAAATTGTACAAGCAGAACAACTTCGAAAGTTGCTTTAGTGTGGGTAAAGGTCATAATAACAAAGCAATCTTTGCAGAAACCCCTAACCTAAATCAGCAAACCAGAAATACAATTACTCCTTGTCTAACACAAACATTAAGATGTCCACAGCCAATGTGTGTGACAGAAGATCAGGCTGAATGCTGAGGGAGATGAGTGGCTCTGCAGCGTTGCTATCTACGTTACCTGAATCTGCAACTGTCATCAGTCAGCTGCGGCACACATTACTGTCATGTGTCTGCTTCTCAGATTATACAGATTAACATAAACAAAGGCCATTAAGGCTCGTGGTCTATGGATTTTGCGGAGGACAAGGAACACCAATCAACCTGCCTGTCAATACCCCCAAAGTTCACCTTTACGTTGAGAAGTAGATGATAAACTCTACATCCAGTTGCTGTTATTCTCTTTAGTTTGAAGTGGCATTGGCGGTAAAGTACCTGCCGATTAAGACTCATGTAATAGAACCCAAAAGGGGTCTATCCAAAATGGGATGCACAGATGCAGCCGTGTAACGTTCTGTAGCTCTGTCACTTTCCCCTCAACCAGCAGTATACAATGTCTAAACAGAGGTAAACAGGAACTAAAGGAATTTGAAGATGCAATGGAGAAGAACCTTAGTACCTTAGAACCCTTAGTAAAATTTGGGAAAACCATTAGATTTCTCAGAATAAAAACAAATAATCTAGCACAGACTGCAGGGCTTTGGTGAGGTATACTAAAGAGCTAGGCATAGCATATTTACTTGAAATTACACTTTGACTGGGCTGCCATCTTCATTCATTTAACAATCACTGGAAAAACACAAGATCTTACTAAGTATTTTTGGCCTAATTTCTAGTGCAAATATCATACATACAGGTGATCGGTCAATGAATTAGGACTTTGACTATCTGCCTTGTCTCTGTGCTGTGAAACACAAAGATTATTTTTTACCCCATGAAACATACACTCCAGAAAACTCCAGACTATCAATGCACACATTGATACAATACATTTGCATTTAAAGTGTTTTAACATGACTTTGATTTCTATGTCAGCGATGGAACAGCTGCGATGACATTCCTCTCATGGCTTCAATCGGCTTCAGATGTTATGCACAACATTCGCCTCCCACTTATTCAGACGGACCAATCTGACGCCATGACTCAACGGACCTCGTTTCACGGTTTCTTTGTGCTACTGACCCATTTCCAAAACCTTGTTACTACAAATATTGTGACCAAACCTGGTCACCGCCGGTTGACTTGATTGTGTCACGTTATGTCCATTTGAGAGAAACACTCCCTCAATTTACGCTTCCGCTTGAAAAGCGGCGAGGAGCTGACAGTGGGGAAGTACTATTTAAAAGTTGCCCCTTTCATCTGTGTGTGTTTCACGCTGTGTGACTCAGAGTGATTCTCAGTACAAGCTCATTATCACCTGATCCAGAAAGAGCAGATGAGCTCCCGTTTTGGGGACAGGCAAATTAACAAAATGTGACATCAGAATTTTATTATTCTCCCATTGATTTGTATGTTATTATTGGTATAAGTAATCTCATATAACTCTTTTATGGAAAAGAATGTCTTAGAACATAAATTAACATACAGTCATCATCACCCTAAAATAATGGTCAGTTATTTTTAGCTAATAGTGATTTTTTTTTCTTGCCCAAAATATTTTTTAGAAAGACAGAGGTGGTGATTTCCCCCCCAAAAATCCACTTTTAGCAAAAAAAATAAAAAATCACTAGGACTATTATTTTAAGAATGTGACGATACATAGTGTCTGAATACGTCAACCAGTCGATGATCATAACATTTCTGTTTTTATTTCAGAATTTTTGGCTGTGCAGCCGACTACACCTGGACAAGCATAAGCTGGATAAGAACCAAGCAAAACTATAACGGTACAAAATGGCAAATGGAGCAAAAATAATCTTTACTCTTTGCTTGTTACTGTAGTTATCGGGAAGCAAATGGAAAATTTCCAAATTTAATGACCTCGAGATTTACCAGCAACAAGAAAAACAACTACAGTATACCCGGAGGGACATTTCAATGCCAAAAAGGGCAAATGCCATTGATGTCAAAACGACATTGATTTACTAGCTCCTATCAATACTATCAATACAACGAAGCACTGCTTTGTCACCAGCCAATCAGATTCCCAATCAAGCCAGTGCTTATGTGGCTGCGCTCCAACATGGCAGCCCAGAGTTTGAGGGCGTGATGTGGCCCAGAGCGCAGAGTGATCTTCTCAGACTGGGAGCGTCTTTGTTCCGTGTCTCTCAGAGACCCCATGCCCCACCACATGATGAATGTCTCTGATATAACTGACCACAGTTGTAATGCACTCGGCGAAGACGGTTTTAACAAAACGAACCTTTCAAAAGCGAGCAAAGGGTAGGGGAAGGTGCACAACAACTAAAAACCGAGATGATTGTAGAATTTCCACACCATCACTCAACATCTGAATACTATAAACTATAAAGCTAGATTCCCTTTTATGTTTTCATGCTTCATTTGCCTCTATATACCAGAGCTCTTATTTATGTGACCTCCAGAATCCATTATTCTTTCGTCCATCATCTGTACCTGCTTGTTCATGCAGGTGTAGACGACAGTCATTGGGTAATGTTCACTAGTCTACCACAGGGCAACCCAGATATTGACGTAAATCTTTTGGAAAACTGAGCAATTCTAGACTTAATTGTACGAACTATAAGCCAAATTAGAATGTACTTTATTGTTTTATAGTTTCTGAGAGTCTGCTGTGAATTAGGCTTTTAAAAACAGATCTATTTTAATTAGATGCATTTTATCAGCTGTGATAAAATGTCTGTTGCAAAGTGTCACCACAAAACAGACCAATTACAAAACGCTTCTGTTTGCAATGAAGTATTTTAACTTACATTTTACTACATTTTGAAAATAAAATTAGATTGTTGCAAATATAGTTCTGCAAATTATTGCTTACTGGATATGTTGGTACTAAAAGCTGTTGGTTAAAAAATAAAGCTCTACTTCACCAATTTGTTGACATGATCTAAAAAAAAAAACTAAAAAAAAACCAAATCCAATATTTAGTCACTAGATGGAAAAACATGAAGCAGCTATATTTAGATTCCATTTTATATACTCCGCTCTGTTCAGCTTGTCTTAATGCAACATTTCCAGTACATTTTCTAACAGGTGTGAGCTCATTTGGTGGCCAGTTCACACAAACAGGACAGAAAAAGCTGATGGGGTTCGAGGGCTAACGGAGAGGCTGTTATCCTTCACAGCCTCAGACCGTTCACTCACAGTAAACAAAAACACTCCTAAGGTTAATCTTATTAGTCACAACATGATTTAGAAAATAAATTCAATGAGAAATTTAAGTAGTGATAAAAGACGTGTATGCAGAACATGAAAACTTTATTCAGAAAGACAAACCCAGGACCTTCTTGTTGCAAGGCAACGTGTTGCCAAGCACAAAACTGTGCAGCCACAGTTTCTTTAAAGAATTAAAAAGATGTCTGAAATCACTAAATGAGGTTATTTGCAAAACTTAAAAACTGGCCAATGTTGTATTACAGAAAGGACATCTTTCCAACTAAAGTGACTTCATTTTCTCACCCTCTGAATAGCCATTTATCCCATCGTTGTCAGTTATTGTGGACTTTGTTTAGCATTACAAGAACTAAGATTCATTGTAGCAACAGCCAACTCAATGTGATGATGCTTAAAAATCCATAAACACACAAAAAAGCATTATTGTAATTGCCATTCCACCAGGTTGGTGTAGCTTCATCGTGTAGCCCTGTTGTTAGCTTGTGCGTTAGATTCATGGCCATACCAGAAACGTGAATACAAGACTTTAGTATGTTTATAAAGAAAAAAAAAGTGATTAATCGCTTTTATATTTGTTGCCCCTTAAAATCAATGTAATTAATTAGTTCCATTAATTAATGGAAACTAACACGTTAAAGTTCTGGCACTAGTATGCATGTACTGCAGGTGTTCTTCCTCTGTTCTGTTTAGTTGATCATGTATCTACTTCCTGTTGGTGATGCCTTCCATAAATTCAAAATCAAATTTAATTTTGACACAAATGATATCCAACTTTACATTTTCTAGCCCTCTTACCTACAAAGCCTCCAAAACGTTTTCACTCCCATGGCAGATTCCCCCTTTCACTGTTTTTTTATAAATTAAATCTTGGGCCATGTTGCTTAGCATTTTTGGGAAATATTTGTAAAATAAAAACTAGCTATTCTTACCTGAAATTCCTGTGTTAAATCAAATTAAATTATTGTTATTCAATTCATTGTTCTATGTCGACTCAAATTAAAGTTTTGGTTTGACTATGCACACAATGAAAAAGAACAATTTTGAGGGTTTTAATACATTTTACAACTATGCTACTAAGTGTGAAGGGAACTGCATTTAAAACTGACCAAGCAAGACAAAGAAGAGAGACATTTGAAAATAGCAAAATTAAGTAGAGGTGTAAGAAAGCGTCCCTAATCCAGACGAGTCTTAACAGCAATGAGGGGAAAAAAAGTGATGAAGAAGAGAGAGGGGAAAAAAAGGAGACTGAGCTTTTATTAGTCTGGTCATCAACTCCATAAAAGCTTGCCTAGCAACCACACACGCTAATCTCCCAGCCATTTTGTCACAGTTGCCATGGAGACTGGGGGCACACGTAAAACTTATTTTATCTTGCTGCGTTTTTCAGCCGTGACTTGCAACTCGGAGAACAACAACATGTTCCATTTTTAGGTCGGGGGTTCATTAATTATGCGTGCACTCTCCTCATTTAGAGCGCCGTTTGACGTACGCCGCTGCCGCTCCGCTCAGCCAAACGCATCAATTCTGCTGGAGTTTCATCGTCTCGGGGCGACAAACTTTCAAGATGGTGATTAACAGCGAATTGTTTGCAACAAGTCCGTCAGTAGAAAACGGGCAACATTTACTCACATGAGCGCGAGGCCGAGATAGTTGGCTGTGCTGCCCCAGTACATCGGGTTCTCTACGACGCTGAAGGGGAAACCGGTCACCTTCTCATCCATCAGTATGCCAAAGTAGTCGCCTATACAACAAACACAGAAACATTGGGTTAAAGAGTTCCTTTAAAACAAACTAAATCACAGAAACAGCTAAATGACAACAAAGTTCGATTGGATTTTTATTTACTTTTTGATTTTTTTTGACTAAACATTGAATTCCGTCAAATGTAATTTTAATGGCCATGATAACGTAAAAACAGTTTTGCATTTATTACGCTAGCAGCACTCTGGAAACATCATTTTCTCCTATGTGTTTGTTTTTGTGTTTGTGNTGGCCGTGTTGTCAAGGCTAAACTGAACTAAACCTACTTTTGCTACCTATAGACATCTACAGTGAGATTTTATTTTCATAATAATAAATAAAACATTGAGCTGGATTTGTTCTTTAAGTTTTTGAAATTCTGAGGTTTAAGACGTCAAGTGATGAATGTGAAAAACTGAATCAAATAATCAGAATTTTCCTTGCCTTTGCTTTTTACACCTAATTAGGAACAAATGTTAGAACAGAAACCAAAAGATAAATAAGTAGGAATAAAAAGTCAATTTTAATAACCACAAAGTGTTTTTTTAACCAACATTTCACCTGTCTGCACCTCATTTATACTAAATTTATGATGGTTGTGAACTGACTCGGCTGCCTAGCATTCACCTCATCACCACCTGTTCTCTGCTGGGTTCCTGCCTGTGATTCTTACCCACTAGAATCACTGTGTGAGGTAATTTTCCCTTAGCCACACACACACACACACACACACACACACACACACGCACACACACACACACACACACACACACACACACACACACCCCTTAACTAATAGTACTACTGAGAATCAGTGAGACACACGTTAGACAAATATAGTACACGGCTCCCGTAATCAGCGCAGCGTGTGGTTAAATCTTTAGCTCCCCAGTGGACGATAAATGACACCACGGCTGACCGGCGTCGCAGTCGTGACCCGCTCCTGTTGCCCAGTATTAAATCTTCTTATACATGGATTGCTTTAATCGCCACGAAAGCTGGTGTAGCATTCAATTTAAGATTCAGTGTTGGTTTTCCTACACTTGTCTGTCAGCCTGAACGCCTCATCTTGGGAAAGCTGATTGAACACCTTCCTGCCATTGCTGCCTGACCGTCAGAGGACGCGAGTTAAACAAACAAGACGACCCTGATGAGGAAGGAAACAGGCAAAAGGAGTTCATCTGACAGAAGAAGATGAGTCAAAACAGGGTCATCAATGACCTTACTCAAATCAACAAAGCGATAGCAGAATGGCTCAAAAAGAAAAGAGTCAAGTTGTTGCAGCAGTCCAGTCAAAGTCCAGACCCTAACTTCAGTTGAAATGCTTGGTTGGGCCCTCAAGAGAGATTGAGGATCGTCTGCAAACTTCAATAAACCGAAATCATTCCGCCAAAGTAATGTGGGAAGATGTACAGGTCAGATTTAGTCAGAGTAACTAGGTTTACACATCAAACCTGATTTGGATCTAGATCCATTTCAAATCTGTCCACACTGAGTTTTTCAAGTTGCTTTCTTTATACCACGACTGTCTGCATTACATCTCAGTTTGTGACTTACAACAAACACCTGGATGTGATGTGTTTGTATGTTACCTGCTGAGTGGCAGAAGCTCATTGTATTTCTCCTTATGTAAAGGTTCCTATTTTAACTTTTTTTTTTTATATCTGTGAGCTCAGATGTTCAGAAGTAGGTCAGAGCAGATTTAGGTCGCATTGCACAACCAGTAACATAAAATATACTAACTAGAAAACTTTTAACGTTTGCAAAAAGAGCCTCTACAGAAAGATGAGAAGAAAGCATAGAGGCAGATTTCTAAAGCGAGCTGCTCTGCTTCACATATCTTTGTCTCTGCTGACAGATTGCGAATGAATTGAGTGAAATTTGGATTGAAACGCAGTTCATTAACAGCTGCTGCTTTTTAACAACTAAGAGCTCCTTTAATTAAACTCCTGATTTTATTTTGATACAACATCAGTTAATAAAAATGTCTACTTATGCAATCAGAAAACATTGTCGCTGGGGAGAACTGGAATTAAGGTCAAAACTCAACGTAATTTTACAGTTTTAGTAAGATTTTATGTTACCAAATTTGCCCACAAGTCAAATTCTACACTGTTTAAACGGAAATTGGCTTTTGTTATCCAACAATGTAGCATGGACCCTGCAGGAGTTTAGTCAAGAGGATTAATGGCGTTTTAAAATTCCATTCTGAAAATAGAAAGCCCGTTTTTACTCTGCTGAATGCTGATCTGTGAAGAGCTATTTAGTTGCAGAACTACTTTGGAAACTATTTTGGCTAAAGGACTTCAGCATGTTTTTAGATTTGTGAATAAAATTACTCTGCAACGGACAAGAAAAATTAGGATGAAAAATAAAAAAAAAAGTCACATATTTGGTTTCAGACCCAGTTTATGATAAAGGCAAAAGAACAGTTGACACCGAGGTTAGAAAACGGAAGATATTCTTCCAGCTGACATTCAGTGTTGGTTGATAAGGTCACTCTGAACTAAACACAAACACTGACCTACTTTAGCCACCCACATACATACAGAAATGTTTGCACTTTAACTTCCTCAGGCATAAAAACATATTTTTTTAATCCAATATTTGACCTATCCTCACCTCTTTTCTCCTAGATTTATGACAGTTGTGAGTTGACCGGGCTGGACGGCATTCACTTCATCACCACCTGTTCTCTGCTGGGTTTCTGCCTCTCTCACACTGGTGATTCTTACCAACTCGAATGAGGCAATTTTCCCTTAGCCACAGACACACACACACACACACACACACGCATGCACACACGCACATCTTAACTAATAGTACTATTGAGAATCAGTGAGACACACAGATGACAGATACAGCACACGGCTCCCGTAATCATCGCAGCGTGTGGTTAAATCTGGCACCTGCACATCTCCAGCTTGAATGTAGCTGCAAATAATGCTGAAAATCACACTCCTTCTTAAATCTTGGGTTTGAGATATAAAGAATTTATATTAGCCACGGGGTAAAAGCGGAGTGTACAAAAAAGGAGAAAAACTTTGCACAAATTTCCTCTTGTGAGTTAATTTGAGTCCCTTAAATCTCTGTAAACTGCAAACTTCATTGTGTTTTACTGAGGTTATTTATTTATTTATTAATTTTAATGTCTTAGGGGTGTAGATGCTTTTGCGAGACTGAAAACATGCAGTCTGTGTTCGAATCGACGGATACAGCCTCTTCTCAAAAACCCTCAGTAACCTAAAGCAACACTTTCAGTACAGCAGCCAACAGAAAATTCAGAAGCCTGCCAACCCACGTCAGTCCTTGAGATGTCTCCGGCTTACTGACAGAAGCAAAATAAAAAATAAATAAAAACCAACAGCAAGCCTTACATACACCCACACCCATACACAGCCACTCAAACCACTTCTAGAGACATTGTCTGGCTGGTTTGTTTCAGTTTTGTTGAGACAAACTTTAAAATGATTTCAAAATACTTATGAACAATAGAACATTGTTTTTTTTTCACCTGTATTTTTATGGTGAATGTCTTTATTGAAGTATCATTTTTTCGAACTCACTTTACCGGCGTGGGTTGAGTGATGTGTTGGGAGAGGTTAGTTTGCCATGTGCTTACTTTAAACTTTCAATTCATTCTCCAAAACCAAAATAAACACATGTGAACACCCAATAAAGCCTGGTATGATAATCAGCTGGGGTTTTTTTCCTCCACATCTCCTGAAACAGCTAAACACGTAGATGCCGATGTTATGCCAGAAAATGCACCAACGATGTTGCTTTTTCAAAATAAAGTACATCTTAACATTTCATGACATTTAAATTAATTTCAAACTCTGATTGTGAAGAGTATAGGAACACAAATATAGGCTATTCTGCCCGTATGGATCAGGCACATTGTCATGAAACCCCATCTGGAAATTTTTCCCCCCATTATTAATAACTCTAATACATTTGTGAGAAATAACAACCAGGCTTTTGAGACTTACCCTTCGAACCTTATGGCCACTTTGTAAGCCAGGACCACTATGGCAGTAAGAACCAACCCAACAGGACTGGCACCACTGGAGACAGAACCAGAGAGAAAAACAGAAGATAGATAAGAGGGTATGACGACATCGCTGAGACAAAAGGAGATCCCTATTTAACTTCACTGGAACACATCAGGCAAGAAAAGACCAAGAACTACCTGTCCTACATATTACAGATGAGAAATGTGACACATTTGTGTCCACATACACATGTGACATACACATGTGACATACATGTGTATGTGGAAGTGATCAGAATACAGCTGGGTAAAAAAAAAAAGATTCATTCAGTGACAACGAAAAAAATCTATAACTCATAATAGACAAATGTGACTGTAGTGCCAAGACCATAAGTTATGAAACAGCGTTATTTGAGCCAAAGTAAATAGCTTTTTGTGCAGAGTGGTGATGTAATTTGAAAAGCATAGTTTTTGAATAAATGAAAAAAAAAAAAGAAAAAGAAAAGTATGCTGCCTATTTTGTAAAATTATTTTCACCCAAAATTTCTGGAACTACTACCTTGGTTCTTTAAAAGCTTCTCTGGGTTCTTTAGTGACTTTTTGGATGAGCTGTTTAATCAGTCTTGAGTTGATTTCTGAGTCATCTGGCCACGTCTAGGGAGGTTCACTAATGTTCCATGTCAAACGGGTCTGACGTCGTCAACATCTGACCAAGTTACGTTTTGCGTAGCCTGGTTGATTTGCTCCAAACCAGTAGATGGAAACATGCCTAATTTGAATTTTCTTTTTTTCCCCCCTTCTGTTGTGACATTTTTAAAATTTAACTCACAATTTGCATGACAGTTGAATTCTTCTTCCAAGAAAGTAACTTAAGACTGGAGCTTTTTAAGATGGCTGAAATCGGCTTACTCTTCATGGATTAGATGCTAGCGTTAGCCTTAACAGAAAATGTGAAGGCTCTTGCTGGCTGTCTTAGCTGGTCACCAGTTTAGAAGATGCTTTTAGTAGGTGACAGGTCAGCCAACTCACTGCAGGCACGAGGTCAGCATGGTAACTTGTTTCACAGATAAATTGTACAAGCAGAACAACTTCGAAAGTTGCTTTAGTGTGGGTAAAGGTCATAATAACAAAGCAATCTTTGCAGAAACCCCTAACCTAAATCAGCAAACCAGAAATACAATTACTCCTTGTCTAACACAAACATTAAGATGTCCACAGCCAATGTGTGTGACAGAAGATCAGGCTGAATGCTGAGGGAGATGAGTGGCTCTGCAGCGTTGCTATCTACGTTACCTGAATCTGCAACTGTCATCAGTCAGCTGCGGCACACATTACTGTCATGTGTCTGCTTCTCAGATTATACAGATTAACATAAACAAAGGCCATTAAGGCTCGTGGTCTATGGATTTTGCGGAGGACAAGGAACACCAATCAACCTGCCTGTCAATACCCCCAAAGTTCACCTTTACGTTGAGAAGTAGATGATAAACTCTACATCCAGTTGCTGTTATTCTCTTTAGTTTGAAGTGGCATTGGCGGTAAAGTACCTGCCGATTAAGACTCATGTAATAGAACCCAAAAGGGGTCTATCCAAAATGGGATGCACAGATGCAGCCGTGTAACGTTCTGTAGCTCTGTCACTTTCCCCTCAACCAGCAGTATACAATGTCTAAACAGAGGTAAACAGGAACTAAAGGAATTTGAAGATGCAATGGAGAAGAACCTTAGTACCTTAGAACCCTTAGTAAAATTTGGGAAAACCATTAGATTTCTCAGAATAAAAACAAATAATCTAGCACAGACTGCAGGGCTTTGGTGAGGTATACTAAAGAGCTAGGCATAGCATATTTACTTGAAATTACACTTTGACTGGGCTGCCATCTTCATTCATTTAACAATCACTGGAAAAACACAAGATCTTACTAAGTATTTTTGGCCTAATTTCTAGTGCAAATATCATACATACAGGTGATCGGTCAATGAATTAGGACTTTGACTATCTGCCTTGTCTCTGTGCTGTGAAACACAAAGATTATTTTTTACCCCATGAAACATACACTCCAGAAAACTCCAGACTATCAATGCACACATTGATACAATACATTTGCATTTAAAGTGTTTTAACATGACTTTGATTTCTATGTCAGCGATGGAACAGCTGCGATGACATTCCTCTCATGGCTTCAATCGGCTTCAGATGTTATGCACAACATTCGCCTCCCACTTATTCAGACGGACCAATCTGACGCCATGACTCAACGGACCTCGTTTCACGGTTTCTTTGTGCTACTGACCCATTTCCAAAACCTTGTTACTACAAATATTGTGACCAAACCTGGTCACCGCCGGTTGACTTGATTGTGTCACGTTATGTCCATTTGAGAGAAACACTCCCTCAATTTACGCTTCCGCTTGAAAAGCGGCGAGGAGCTGACAGTGGGGAAGTACTATTTAAAAGTTGCCCCTTTCATCTGTGTGTGTTTCACGCTGTGTGACTCAGAGTGATTCTCAGTACAAGCTCATTATCACCTGATCCAGAAAGAGCAGATGAGCTCCCGTTTTGGGGACAGGCAAATTAACAAAATGTGACATCAGAATTTTATTATTCTCCCATTGATTTGTATGTTATTAT
Source organism: Poecilia formosa (assembly GCF_000485575.1). Lineage (NCBI taxonomy): Eukaryota > Metazoa > Chordata > Actinopteri > Cyprinodontiformes > Poeciliidae > Poecilia > Poecilia formosa. The sequence goes on along the minus strand of NW_006799943.1, from coordinate 4,020,767 downwards.
TGGTATAAGTAATCTCATATAACTCTTTTATGGAAAAGAATGTCTTAGAACATAAATTAACATACAGTCATCATCACCCTAAAATAATGGTCAGTTATTTTTAGCTAATAGTGATTTTTTTTTCTTGCCCAAAATATTTTTTAGAAAGACAGAGGTGGTGATTTCCCCCCCAAAAATCCACTTTTAGCAAAAAAAATAAAAAATCACTAGGACTATTATTTTAAGAATGTGACGATACATAGTGTCTGAATACGTCAACCAGTCGATGATCATAACATTTCTGTTTTTATTTCAGAATTTTTGGCTGTGCAGCCGACTACACCTGGACAAGCATAAGCTGGATAAGAACCAAGCAAAACTATAACGGTACAAAATGGCAAATGGAGCAAAAATAATCTTTACTCTTTGCTTGTTACTGTAGTTATCGGGAAGCAAATGGAAAATTTCCAAATTTAATGACCTCGAGATTTACCAGCAACAAGAAAAACAACTACAGTATACCCGGAGGGACATTTCAATGCCAAAAAGGGCAAATGCCATTGATGTCAAAACGACATTGATTTACTAGCTCCTATCAATACTATCAATACAACGAAGCACTGCTTTGTCACCAGCCAATCAGATTCCCAATCAAGCCAGTGCTTATGTGGCTGCGCTCCAACATGGCAGCCCAGAGTTTGAGGGCGTGATGTGGCCCAGAGCGCAGAGTGATCTTCTCAGACTGGGAGCGTCTTTGTTCCGTGTCTCTCAGAGACCCCATGCCCCACCACATGATGAATGTCTCTGATATAACTGACCACAGTTGTAATGCACTCGGCGAAGACGGTTTTAACAAAACGAACCTTTCAAAAGCGAGCAAAGGGTAGGGGAAGGTGCACAACAACTAAAAACCGAGATGATTGTAGAATTTCCACACCATCACTCAACATCTGAATACTATAAACTATAAAGCTAGATTCCCTTTTATGTTTTCATGCTTCATTTGCCTCTATATACCAGAGCTCTTATTTATGTGACCTCCAGAATCCATTATTCTTTCGTCCATCATCTGTACCTGCTTGTTCATGCAGGTGTAGACGACAGTCATTGGGTAATGTTCACTAGTCTACCACAGGGCAACCCAGATATTGACGTAAATCTTTTGGAAAACTGAGCAATTCTAGACTTAATTGTACGAACTATAAGCCAAATTAGAATGTACTTTATTGTTTTATAGTTTCTGAGAGTCTGCTGTGAATTAGGCTTTTAAAAACAGATCTATTTTAATTAGATGCATTTTATCAGCTGTGATAAAATGTCTGTTGCAAAGTGTCACCACAAAACAGACCAATTACAAAACGCTTCTGTTTGCAATGAAGTATTTTAACTTACATTTTACTACATTTTGAAAATAAAATTAGATTGTTGCAAATATAGTTCTGCAAATTATTGCTTACTGGATATGTTGGTACTAAAAGCTGTTGGTTAAAAAATAAAGCTCTACTTCACCAATTTGTTGACATGATCTAAAAAAAAAAACTAAAAAAAAACCAAATCCAATATTTAGTCACTAGATGGAAAAACATGAAGCAGCTATATTTAGATTCCATTTTATATACTCCGCTCTGTTCAGCTTGTCTTAATGCAACATTTCCAGTACATTTTCTAACAGGTGTGAGCTCATTTGGTGGCCAGTTCACACAAACAGGACAGAAAAAGCTGATGGGGTTCGAGGGCTAACGGAGAGGCTGTTATCCTTCACAGCCTCAGACCGTTCACTCACAGTAAACAAAAACACTCCTAAGGTTAATCTTATTAGTCACAACATGATTTAGAAAATAAATTCAATGAGAAATTTAAGTAGTGATAAAAGACGTGTATGCAGAACATGGAAACTTTATTCAGAAAGACAAACCCAGGACCTTCTTGTTGCAAGGCAACGTGTTGCCAAGCACAAAACTGTGCAGCCACAGTTTCTTTAAAGAATTAAAAAGATGTTTGAAATCACTAAATGAGGTTATTTGCAAAACTTAAAAACTGGCCAATGTTGTATTACAGAAAGGACATCTTTCCAACTAAAGTGACTTCATTTTCTCACCCTCTGAATAGCCATTTATCCCATCGTTGTCAGTTATTGTGGACTTTGTTTAGCATTACAAGAACTAAGATTCATTGTAGCAACAGCCAACTCAATGTGATGATGCTTAAAAATCCATAAACACACAAAAAAGCATTATTGTAATTGTCATTCCACCAGGTTGGTGTAGCTTCATCGTGTAGCCCTGTTGTTAGCTTGTGCGTTAGATTTATGGCCATACCAGAAACGTGAATACAAGACTTTAGTATGTTAATAAAGAAGAAAAAAAGTGATTAATCGCTTTTATATTTGTTGCCCCTTAAAATCAATGTAATTAATTAGTTCCATTAATTAATGGAAACTAACACGTTAAAGTTCTGGCACTAGTATGCATGTACTGCAGGTGTTCTTCCTCTGTTCTGTTTAGTTGATCATGTATCTACTTCCTGTTGGTGATGCCTTCCATAAATTCAAAATCAAATTTAATTTTGACACAAATGATATCCAACTTTACATTTTCTAGCCCTCTTACCTACAAAGCCTCCAAAACGTTTTCACTCCCATGGCAGATTCCCCCTTTCACTGTTTTTTTATAAATTAAATCTTGGGCCATGTTGCTTAGCATTTTTGGGAAATATTTGTAAAATAAAAACTAGCTATTCTTACCTGAAATTCCTGTGTTAAATCAAATTAAATTATTGTTATTCAATTCATTGTTCTATGTCGACTCAAATTAAAGTTTTGGTTTGACTATGCACACAATGAAAAAGAACAATTTTGAGGGTTTTAATGCATTTTACAACTATGCTACTAAGTGTGAAGGGAACTGCATTTAAAACTGACCAAGCAAGACAAAGAAGAGAGACATTTGAAAATAGCAAAATTAAGTAGAGGTGTAAGAAAGCGTCCCTAATCCAGACGAGTCTTAACAGCAATGAGGGGAAAAAAAGTGATGAAGAAGAGAGAGGGGAAAAAAAGGAGACTGAGCTTTTATTAGTCTGGTCATCAACTCCATAAAAGCTTGCCTAGCAACCACACACGCTAATCTCCCAGCCATTTTGTCACAGTTGCCATGGAGACTGGGGGCACACGTAAAACTTATTTTACCTTGCTGCGTTTTTCAGCCGTGACTTGCAACTCGGAGAACAACAACATGTTCCATTTTTAGGTCGGGGGTTCATTAATTATGCGTGCACTCTCCTCATTTAGAGCGCCGTTTGACGTACGCCGCTGCCGCTCCGCTCAGCCAAACGCATCAATTCTGCTGGAGTTTCATCGTCTCGGGGCGACAAACTTTCAAGATGGTGATTAACAGCGAATTGTTTGCAACAAGTCCGTCAGTAGAAAACGGGCAACATTTACTCACATGAGCGCGAGGCCGAGGTAGTTGGCTGTGCTGCCCCAGTACATCGGGTTCTCTACGACGCTGAAGGGGAAACCGGTCACCTTCTCATCCATCAGTATGCCAAAGTAGTCGCCTATACAACAAACACAGAAACATTGGGTTAAAGAGTTCCTTTAAAACAAACTAAATCACAGAAACAGCTAAATGACAACAAAGTTCGACTGGATTTTTATTTACTTTTTGATTTTTTTTGACTAAACATTGAATTCCGTCAAATGTAATTTTAATGACCATGATAACGTAAAAACAGTTTTGCATTTATTACGCTAGCAGCACTCTGGAAACATCATTTTCTCCTATGTGTTTGTTTTTGTGTTTGTGCGTGTGTGTGTGTCTGTGTGGGTGTGTGTTCCATCTCTACTTTGCACTAATTAGAGATGGGTTGGGAAATTGTCTGCTGACCGATTATGGCCCATTTTAGGCCTGGCTGGCCTTACCAGTGACCAGTCAGCTGGAAAGTGTTCAGCAGGAAGGCTTCTAAAAAGGGAGCTATTCTAGTAGGAGACATATCTGCTGCCAACCTGAACAGGCTTTCAAAGAAGTTCAAAAGAAGGTAGTAAAGCTGCTGCGTTTTATCCTTCAGCGTTTTCTTCTTCTAAGGTTACGGAAAGTGCTGCACTTTAAAAACGTGGCTCATCTATGGAAATTTCATGTAATGTAAGACGTTTTCATACTATAGGCCTGGAAAGTACATTATTCAGTCATGTGAAGATAAAGTTATTTAAGATGTTTATTTGCGGTCGGCGTCGTTGGACGTGAGGTCAGCTGAACTGGGACACTCCTCACTGCAGCTCGTACACCCACCACATTTTGCTATGCAATGAGTTCCCAGTGTTGTGCCCAGGCAAACACAAATGTTATCTGACCCAGTTGGTCTTATGGAGGGCAACAGGATGTGCACATTTGAATATTTCTCTTATGCCTCCCCTGCCCACCTACGTAGAAATATTCATACACACAAACACACACGCAGCAGGTAAAAAGCCACTGAATTACGCATTTGTTGCTGCTGGCCCTGTTTTCTGTCAAATGGAGGCCGGTAATGTCCGAATTACATAACGCCTTTTCATTATGTATGCTCTTTTTTAACAGCGCGCAAAAGAAAGGTGATTATATAAGCGTAACTGCTTGGCATTCAACGGACCCCCAGACTCACCTGGCCTTCCCACAATATAGCCAGCCTCGATTGTTCTGACCCTCAAAGTGACGACTGGCATTTCATTCAGATCTGGGAGCCAATCGCGACTGTAACGATGTTGTTTTCACTGCTTTACTGTTCTATACGAATATAAAAAAAAGCGGCCAATAAAGCAGCATCCTGACTTCATTTAAACTGGAAACTTGTCTTTGCTCCTGTGCCGTGCAGTTTAAATTGTCAGGCCACTTGTTTAACGAAGAACATGTCCTGAATGTCCTATGCTTAAAAGTCGCAGGAGCTGAAAAGAAAGACGAAGCGCGCACTCACACCGAGCAGAACCGAGCGGTGGATTGGTAATCTGGTAAATGGAACCCATTTCCTGACGGCTTTTAGATGGAACGGGCTGACAGCCTGTGATGATCAGACACTTGATTACCTTGTATCAACTGTGGCTGCAGGAGCATGTGAAGTCAAAAGGAGCACCAAAGAATATTTTGCATCATCAGGATATAATGGACATAACCCATAAAGCACTCCGTCATGCGATGTCTCGCGATACTGGGTTTAACTCACAATTCTTAAATTAAAGTTTCCAGACTTTAATTTGAGAATTGTTACTTTTTGTCCACCTTAGAATTATGACTTCTTTCTCACAATTGAGATTTTTTTCTTCACAAAATTCTGAGACTTTTATTTCAGAATTCTGACTTTATTATCAAATTTCAGATTTTTATATCAGAATTGTGATTTTTTTTTTCTTTCTCAGAATTTGTGCTTTTTCCCCATCTCAGGATTCAGACTTTTTCCACACATTTCTGGGGTTCAAGTCAGACTTATCTCCGGATTCAGACTTTAATCTCAGGTCTTTAATGTCAGATTTTATTACTTTATCTCCCCATCTCAGAATTCAGACTGTTTTCCACATAATTTAGAATTTCTCCACACAATTCTGGGATTTATATCGGACTTTAATCTGAGACTTCTGATTTCAATCTCAGAATTTTTTCTTTTTTCCATCTTGCAGTTCGGGCTTTCTCCTCATATAAGATTTTAAAGAGAGAAAAAAAATCATGTTTATTTTGCCAACAGACAGAGACCTTTGTGTTTATCTTTTCAAGTGAAATTCTCTTCAGAATTAAGGTGCAGGCTTGTGCAGCAAACAGCAGCATCAACACCTTATGTGTTTTTAACCACATAAGGTCATGGTACTAAACTCAGTGGAGTTTAGTACCATGACCTATAGATAAAAATTCATTGTTGTTGCTTGTTGTTGTTTCTATTGTCACTTGCTGTAAAATGAATTGCCCGTTGAGGCATGAAAGAATCTGAATTATGGCCTATGAATACTTTTTGTTCTGACTTTCTTCAGTTTTTAAGAATCCCGTTGCTCTTTTGTTCTCTTTATGCAAACCTCTGGTTTCAGCCCTACCTTGTCTGTTATACTTTGACTTGGCACATGTGTGTTTCTCTAATTACAGAGCCTTTTTATCCTTGAATGACTCATCACTTGGAGGACAAGACATCATGCTTCTAGCTAAAAAGCTGGACCAGTTGTCTTTCCACATGCGCCACCTTTTACTGGGGCATAATTTTCTACTCCTAAAACCTCCATAATTGCACCAGAACCAATACGAGCTTTTTTTTAACTGCTTCCTGCTGTTCTTTCATTCACAATCACTTGCACTTGTTTCTATAGATATTTAAATTGATCACTGCAGTGTATAATTGCGACATCTTCTCCTGTGGCATCCACTCCCCCACTTCTTCCAATCTCCTCTTTAACTGGTGCGCTTCAGAGATGCAAAATGGAGGACTCCTCTCCCCTTCTGTTGGTTCTTCTGTCCCCCTTTGTGATTGTCTGAAGCCATCTGAACCCAGTAATGGACATGGGCGAGGCAGGAAAAGCATGGGACAGTCAGTCTGGGTCATTTATGAGTCTCTCCCACTCTACATCTCAAGAATTAGCAAGCGGTCACTGCTGCAGCGCTCGTGTTTGTTTGCAATGATGCCAGAATGTTTTCAGCAGCACAAGACAGAAAATCATCACAATGAGCAAAGACTCACTGAACACACCAAAAACAAACTAAAACTAAGGAGTTTTTCTTCAACTAGAAAGAAGCTAATTAGTAATTGGAAAAGAAAATGGAATACATAAATAATAATAGGGAGAATAATAAGTGAAAGTACATTCAAAAATCAAGCTAATAAATATAAGAGCTCTTAAGGCATACAGTTAATTATTACCTACTTTTGTTTAGTTAATGCTGATTAAAAATGGAGGCTATTAAGTCTATTGCCGTGGTTTTTAAATAAATAAAATAAAATAAAAACTTAGTGTAGCTGAAATCTTCATTTTTCTAAAGAGTGGAAGTTAGTGGCAGCTGGGAGTCCACTGTGTTTAGTTTTGGTGCCACTTCTAAAAGTTGTGCTGCAGAATGTTGCACTGCATTCTCAGGTCCACAGTGGATATTTTTCATATAAATATGTGTACCATTACACTCTACATTTACTGTCAGAAACGACTTGAAATTTACCTAAAAAAGTCCCAGTGAAGCCCAGAGCGAGAAAACTGCTGACCACCAGAACCGTCCCCGTCACTATAAGGGAGATCCCGACGTAGAAAACATCTGTCCGCTCCATCAGCTCCCATCTGGCCTGGGTCTTCATCACCACTGTCATACTGTACAGCAACAAAGATGAGGCATAACTTTATTTGCTGCTCTACACTGACACAGGGTACTATGTTTTAGTCTCCTTTGTTGAATGTTAACATTGAAAAAAAAATCATCAGTCAGGTAAAACTGAAAAAAAAAAAGGAAAGTTATGCAATTTGGTGTGGACCACATAAAACAGTTTACAAATCTTACAATAGACAATCAGAGAATGCAAAAGTGTGCCATAGTGCCATTTTATATTACAAGTAGCCAAGTTATCACCAGTTGTTATAAAAATCCTCTATATATGAAATATGACTTAAAAGAAATTTGACTTCTTAACTTAATGCTTTGAAATTGGGCCTCAGTCTCTTTAAGAAACTCCTGCCTTTTCTGAAACTCCGCCTTCAGGAAGTCATTACAACATGGCTCCTCTATCAACCCTTTAAAAAGTTTTTAACAGTGTTTCATGAGCTCAGTAGACGTGCAATTACACCAGGTATTTGCTAATTGCTGCTGGCTAGTCTGAAGGAGCTGAAGGAGGTGTGTCACGGGGGATTCAAGGATTTCTCATATATGCATAAAAGAATCAGGGCAACATTGCAGGTACGCTTTTGATGCTGGAATAACATTATAACTCGCAAAGCTCAAAAAAGTCAATTTTACATGATACTGACCCTCAGAAATGAAACAGGTGCACCTTGTTCCATCACTGCATATCCACTCAATTAACACCCACCTCTAAAATAATTATTTGACGAGACTGAACACCGCATAAGCACTGCAGTGCAGATCAAACACACGCTGCTGCTTCTTAACTCAACAAGTGGAATCTGTCTCTTTGATGCAAAGAACAACAAACCAGTTGCACACCTGAAGCAGCTGCACACCCTGCCAAAAGACCGGAGCTACATTTCCATGACTCTCCACAGTCTCCTCTTAATGCATGTTCTGTTTTGTGTGTGAAAGTGTGTTCGGTGAATTCGGAGGGAAAAAGAGAGTGCTTGTTTACCGGAGTGCATTTTAAAGTCGCCTGACGTCACTCTTGATTGCTCTCTCTGGATGATGTGAGGGTCGTGGGTTGTGTAAGTGCAGTCATGCAGTAAAAGCATTTTCATTTTCTATCTGGTGCTCGGATCGAAAGCGCACAGAGGGGTCGGTGACTGCTTTAAAAGGTGCTCCGTTTGGTTTTGGCGATGGCTTTTTGAAAACATGTTCCCTCCGAACGTATTAAGCACTAAACTCTGGAGGATTTGCTGCTTGGGTTGTTTGTTTTGGAGCTCAGAGCAACACAACTGTAGTGTTGAAGAAATTTTGAAGTAACTGACAAGATGTGCATTTCGTATTAGTCAGCCGTATAGTAGTTGCATAGAAAAGTGCAAGACACAAAATTAATCCAATTCCAATGTATGTAAGTGTGTGCGAGCGTGGGTGGAGGTGTAGAGTGCATCATGAGTTCAATTAAAGTGCACTAAACAAGGCTGATGTGAATGCACTCTAAAGCTTAAATAAGCAGTGACCAGAATAACTATCTTTTTTTTTGAACTGGTATGACTCTTAGTCATTACATTCTTGTTTAACGTTTTGTTTATTG
>NW_006799943.1:4008890-4010157 GCF_000485575.1 Poecilia formosa | reverse complement strand
AGGACGGGGGCGGTGGGCAGGGGGTCAGCGGTTGTAAATGGATGAACAACCATAACAGCGGACAATGAGTCAGTTCCAATGTAAGAAAAATTTCAGACGAGTATTCATGTAACCACAGCAGTTCCACCCGATTATGGCAAATTATGGAAAAGGCTATACATATTCAGTGCTGTTTTTGAACCACTCAGGAAGAGAGCGAGGAAAGAGAAAGTCTAGTTGTAGAAATAAATAGGGGTACGAGGAGGAGGAGGAGGAGGTGTGTGAAGGCCAAGGTAGAAAGCTTTGGTTTGTGAGTCAGTTCTCTTTAAAGGACACAGACCAAAAGGAAAGTTGTGTTTTTGTGGTTTCACAGCAACATTTCCTGTCTTTTCAAGGTTTCAACAACCATTCTGGAAAGCCTCCATAAACAATGTCTCTGGATGAAAATGGGGACCAACTTTGCAATAAAAAAAAAAAAAGTAAATATCAAATATATTAAAATTGTATAATTTCAATTACAGTGCTACAGTGAATATTTGTCCTCTTTCAGATTCCTTTTGTCCTTCGCATATAAATGTTTCAGGCCATCAAACTACTTTTAGTTTCAGACAGAAATAGGTTTAGTAGAAAAATATTATTAATATTTAATGGAAACATTCACTCAATTTTACATGTAGATTTTTTAAAAAGTTATGTAGATTGAACCTGTATAAAAAGAAAGTTTGCTTAAAGATCTTAAAAATCAACACATTATTCCCCAACTTAAGGAGCATCAAAAACAGTTGAGAAAGAAAGTTACTGATATCTGTCAGTTTTAGAAAATGGTAAAAAGGTTTTAGGTGATCAGAAAACCAAAGTGAGAACCGTTATCCACCAATAAAGAAAACATGAAACAGTGGTGAGAGAGAGTCCAGCTTACCAAAATTACTTCAAGAGAGCACTAACAATTACATGATTTAACCACAAGAAGGAGACATCAATGGGAGAGTTACCAGAAAAAAAGAAACGTTTGCAAAGAAATAAAAAGCAGTCTGATCATCCTTGAAATGTTTGGGAGAATATTCTGTGTGCTAATGAGACGAAAGTGAACCCTTCAAGTGTTTTTGGAACAGAAAATCTACCACATGTCAAACATCCGTAGTGACCGATGTCTTAGCCCCTCACAAATTTCCCCCTCAGTTTCTTCTCTTTGCAGGATGAAAATATGCAAAAAAAAAACTCAAAAAAAAAAAAAAAAACAAAAAAAAAAAAAAAAAAAAAATAAAAAACAAAAAAAAAAAAAAAAAAA
>NW_006799943.1:3991633-4008689 GCF_000485575.1 Poecilia formosa | reverse complement strand
GTTGATAAATTAAATTATTCCAAACCTGCCTTTTGTATTCCCTTGTTTGCTTACATGTTTGTTTTAAATAAAGTTTTGTTTAGATGATCTGAAACATTCAGATTTGACAAAAAAAATAAGAGGCAAAAACATACAGAAGTCTGTAGTGACCGATGTCTTAGCCCCTTACAAATTTCCCCCTCAGTTGCTTCTCTTTGCAGGATGAAAATATGCAAAAAAAAAACTCAAAAAAAAAAAAAAAAACAAAAAAAAAAAACCTGTTCTATAGTATGAGAAACAATTTCGCAGAAGTCAACAATAAGCCGTTATCCTCTCTCAGCAGAGGCAAAATATGTAACTGTAGCAAAGAATCAGGTCGTAGTGGTTGGCCTTGGTAACATCCAATATGATGCAGAAATGGACAAACCGTGACCTATATTCTCTATTCGTGGAAGGCAAGAACTTTACTGCCGCCAGTTTGCCAACAGACAAAAGAAACCATCACAAGTCTTTTTTTTCTTTGTCTTATTAGAACTGGAACATAAGCAAAAAAGAGGTTATCCAACCCCTAACTCATTGCACTCCGTCCTACTGCTGTCAATCATTTGGACTGTCCAGATTCCACTGACTTCAGTCAAAACTCAGAAAGGCATTTCCAGATTTGATTACAGGCCTGGACAAATCCAATGGGAGTAAAAACACATCAGCAAGAAGAACCATCTGGTGTGACTGCCACACACGTTTTCTATTAAATTAGCATCTTTTAACTATTGTCCAAAATGATGTGATTGAAAACAGCCTTGGTTCTGTCCATTCTCTGAGGATGGAACCTCAGAGTCTGGCCTTTCCTGTGGTGTCTATAGTCTTCAAGCAGCTGTTGTAGTGAACTGTGCTATAAATAACTAACTACAGTAACACTGACTGCTGAGTACTCATGATGTTGTCTAGAATGGTAAAACTGAATTTAGACCAAAACCAGCAGTAGCTTACCTGCTCAATATTTAATGTTAAATAAAGATTAAAGTCCGTATAACATCTGGTTCACATGGCAAGATTTCAAAACTGATTTTCAAAATCACAAAAATTAAGATAAAATAATCAGTGTGAGGTGTTGAGCTACGCAGCAGGAGCAACACACCACTCACAAACCAATTTCAGTCACCAACATCCAGATGTCAGATGGAAAATCTTGCAAAATCTCTCAAGAAATATTCTGGTGTACCGTAACAGTTGTTTTGTCTTCTGTGTATTTAAAAGTCCCTTCTGTGTTTTCCTGGCCTTGCTTTCTGATTGGCTACACTTCACATTCAACAGGCTGTGTTCTTGTTCGTCCTTGCAGAACACGACACTGCAAAATCTGTGATACCAAGACAATCTAGCATGGCAAAAATTCCTGATTGCAGATAGGACCGGTTCTGACATCCTTCCAAGCGGACCAGATCACTTGAGATGGGGAAACTGGGACAAAATACCTTGTGAACTAGGGGTACAAATTTTTAAAACTACCAGAGTTTCTCATAATGTGAAGAAGGGCAATAACCTCCGCAGATGATTGAAATTCCATAATCAAGTGTACCAAGTGCCTATGTTTCTTGTGACTGATTCCTTAATATCCCACAATCCGAGTGGATACTATCTAGAGAGCCAATGCACTAACAGGTTAGTGAGGCACAAAGTGCCAATCTGGCTGATGTGCTTCTTGAGACTCGATGGGCAGAATCACAACCTTAACGGCTTGGTGTCACATACAAAACAGTTCGATGTGAACACCGTTTCCAGATGAGTCACTTACTGTGCGACACCAAATACACATCTATGGTTGTAAAGGTTTACCTTTGCATGAACGAATTCGGTGGACGTTTGCTTTGAGTGCGCGTGGACATCTGGGGAGTGAAGTATGGCCAAGGATGTTGGGGCCTTAAGTCTTACTGGCTACAAAAACGGCTTACCTTCTAATCCGCAGCCACACTCACACAATGATCAGCAGATTGCAGTACACTGTGGATCAGCATCTCATTTCCACCACTGATCTTCACTTGTCACCTGAATCTTTTGTGTAATGCCCACCACACTACTGCTTATCTGTCTTATGTTTCAATGGCGCCCTAAGAACTTCTGCATCGCCTTATAGCACAGTAGTTTACACACTTTGATATCAAGACTAAACAGAATGCATAAGATTTGTAGGAGATGATCATGAAATGATATAAACACATTCTCCACTGCAGTCAAATCAATACAACTACAACTTCAGGTAAAACATGCTATAAATATCTATGCAGTATAAATAGATAAAAGACAACCAATTAACAATCTATTTGCATTTTTCTGAGTTCTTTTTTTAAGCACAGCATTTGCAAACAACAGTCGATGAAAGGCTATTCTGTTTATATTTAGTGATACTAAATGTGGAGAGCCCTATATTACAGATTTGATTAGGGCTGTTAATAAAAGCATTGAGTGACTTCATCTCCCTGAAGCCTTATAATTACACTAATGAGAGGCAATGGTGAAGCATTAAGTAGGGCTCAATGTATTTAGTCTCACTGACTATGTTTATTTAACCTGCATTTAAGAAGTTCCTTTGACATTTTAATGATTTTACTAAATAATCCCATTGATCAGATCAGTGAATAAACCTGGTTTCAATGTTTTGACTGTATGGTAATTTTGTGTTTTAATCAAAAGAACCCAGTTCTTTTGGTTACACAGACGTTATCCTTCAAACTACTGACTTTGAAAGAGCCTCAAAGGATCTGCAGACCTCTAAGGTCACACAAGTGCACATTTTTGACACACAGTTGAAATTATAAAATGTAAACTAATTGGTCTGATAGGATTGACACTCATCCATTCGATGAGTGCCAAAACAAACTGTATATACTTATTCATTTGAAGTAAGAAGTACTACCTTCCACAAGCTTCACAGAATAGTGGAGAGCAGTGGAGTTTGCAGGTATTTTGGTTCATTCCTACAGACTTGTGTAACTGATTCACATTTCTACATCACCTTCCTCGCATAAACCTTTTCAACTCTGCTCGCAAAATTTCTATGCGACTGATATGTGAGTTTCTGTAAGCCAAAACATTAACTCTGTTCTTACGCCAATTTGTCGGTGAGGTTAGAGTCATTGTTCCATTGGAAGACCCATTCGTCACCAAGCCTTTAATGCCAATGGACTTGAGATGTTGCTACCATATTTTCACATAATGTTCTTTTCTCATGACGCCATCTATAAGTGCATCAGTCCCTCCTGCTGAAAAAATAGCAACAAATAATGCTGCCACCTCAAAACCTTTTCTGCTACAGTTGCAGCGGTGTTCTCTTCCCCCTGTTTCTACTGCATTAAAAAACGTCCATTATCATCAATATGTCAGCAGACCACAGCAGGCGGTCTGTTGAAATGTATCTAGGTCATTTGCAAAGTATAATCTGTCATTTTATGTTGCTTTTGAAAAAACTGCTTCTTCTTCGATAAGTGGCCTTTTAGCACCTCTTTCCACAAAAAACGGCAGCATTCTGGCTCGTGTGTTTTTCACAGTTGGATTTATACAAACATACATGAACACTGACCAAGGTAAGAGAGGGCTTCAGTTGTTTGGACATTAGGGTTAGACATGTGAAGAAACATAGCAGTTCTGGTGGTTTTTTGGAGCTCTGCTTGATTTTTTTTAAGGAAAGAATGATGGAAAGAAGGAAGGAATGAAGGACATGGCTCGCTTTGACAAAAGTCCTTTGGCAGATAGCAGTTTACCGGATCATTCAATTAGTCATCAAAGCATGACAGTACACACTGACTAAAAATAAATAAACTAGTTTATCACACTTAAACAAGAAATGTATTCTTGAAAAAAAAAAAACATTTTCAGAGGAAAGAAAAGGAAACAAAACCACATCTGAAATGAAAAGGTCTATTGAAATTGAAAGAGCGGAGAGGAATGTGTCAGTAGTAGTAAAAGGATGTGATATTGGATGTCAATTACCTCAGCGAGAAATGAATGAACGCAGTACTGACTCACACTGGGAAATGCAGGCCCTCAAGGGAAAAAACATAACGGCTGCTGTAAAAGCAGCAACTGTTGCAGCTCAGATTGGATTGTTCGTGTCCTTCTTGTAAAACTCTGTACATGTGGCGTTTGGTTAGGCAAGTGGAGGCACAATTGGCACATCTTCTGTCTGTGTCATTAAGTATCAGTGTACTGCTCCCTCAGAAAAGATTTCTTCTCCTGTGCTCAAAACACAAAGTACATTTCTACAAAACAATGGTAATTAAATACAACTATTTAACATAAAATAACCGACATCATGAATATTCATCCCCTTTAAGATGACTGACTTAATTCAACCAAGATTCAGGCAAATGGTGCTACTTGTCTCCCAAATGAGTCACCTGAGTGCTGTGAGTGTGTCTGTAGTGAGTGTAGACTAGAGATGTGTTAGTTTGTTTCAAAGCGTTAAAAACATAACTGATATTTAACTTCTAATAATTATCAGTTATTGGCCACAACAGCATAATTAATATTGGATCCTGTTATTGCTCTAAATTTTTATATCCCTAAATTTGTAACCATGCTCCATAAACGTTTTGTGAAAAGGCTGTTAATGTTTTTTAAGTGACCAGACATGCTTTCTACATTACCAGGCACTGAGATGACAATAATTTGCATTACTGTACATCATACTCCATTATACAGTAGCAAGGGGGGCATTTTAGGGTAATCAGTTTTTAGCAATGTGGTCTGAAAAAATAATTGGTAAATTTTGTTTTCAGCGAGGTCCTGGCAATATTTCCCTTACAGATTAATTGTGTCTTAAAAAAAACTACAAAAGCTAAAAGTCATCTCAGATAACTGGATGGAAAAGCTATTCTTCTCTTCGCTCACGCTTTTTGTCCTTGAATATGTGAATGAATTGTTACATTTATCTATATTTAGTTTCACTGTGGGCAGGATTATTCTCTTGAGAAGCACAAATAAAACTGCAATGGTAATATATGAAAAGCCTGTTGTTTCTCAACAGTATGCTGTCAAACATCTTGCAGGGGAATACTGTGTACGCCAGTTTTCTGCATCAATAGTCAAATAGTGGAGAACTTGCAAATGATAAAGGTATTTATTGTGCTATTGTGATTGTCAGACAAACTAAACTCTCTAAATCCTGAAAAAAGATGTGAAGCATTTCTGTGAGCAGGCTTCCCATTAAGATCTACGGCTCTTTGACTGGTCAATGACATATTATTGCCTTAGAAATACTTCTATAATGCTTTTAACTGTCTTATTAACAGACATGTCACTCTTCACAAATCTCTAATATAGGATAGAAATAACCCCTAGTTTACTGCTGAGCTGTCCAGTCTTTGAAAAGATCAAGATAACACTTGGTGTAAGGCCAGGCACTCTAACTCACAGAGTGACTGGCTGGTATTCAAACATCTTACAAAATGCGTTAATTCCCTTGTTAAAGAGAATAAATTCCAGCTTTATGTTGAGAAAACTACATTGAAACTTAAATGACCCCAATAAATTGTAGAGATTGATTAAATCCTTATTTGGAGTTGAAATGAGCTATGAAATACCTACTTATATTACGAAGGATGCACAAAACATCCATTGACCATAATTGCACAGTTTGACATTTAGAAAATAAATTTGCTAAATGGAATTGCAATTAAAGAAAAAAAACAAACAAAAAAGAACAACAACTCGTTTTTAGATCAAATGTTTTAACGTTAGGACGAGGTGTTTGTTTTTGGCCGTAATTAAATGTTTTTTTGTTTTTTTTAGCATCAAACAAATCATGTGACCAACAACAGGATGTTGCCACTGGCACGAACCACGAAGAAAACGATGGCAGGAAATGGTTGGAGGATCGTGGCGTGGTACATTTTTTGTGACTCAACATGTGAACAAACTTATTCACGTGATTTTAATTGTGTTTCTTAATTTAATGGAAACACTGCAATTGTGAAATTGTGTTTTTTATTTTTGCATTAGCGGAATACTGAAAAGGTTTTGTGCACATTTGTAATAGAATGCACTTACTGACAAAGCAGCCATTCTTAACTGTTTGAATGAACATTTCCTCAGGAACCTTGTTTGAGTCTTTGGGGCTACAATGTAACTTACATCCATCAGTGTGTGAATGTGTGCATAAAAGAGTAAAAGGCTGAATTTTTATATTATGAAGCATTTAGAGCATAATGGATGTATTGTTGAAATTTGGTTGCCACAGCGACCAAATAACATTTTGTGATTATTTTTGTATCTTGTTGAATTTTGATAGCAGTTAATCTCGTGACACTGTAATCGTCAGTGGAAAATCCTGATCTTTTTTCTTCTTCTTCATTTTACCTGTGGCTCCGGAAAACGTTGAGCAGAATGATGACGAGTCCCAGACCGCAACAGGCCACGTAGGGGCCACCAAAGAGCCTGGAGAGGCACCGAGTACGATGCTCCCATCGTGCCACCTGCAAAGAAAGAAGATCAGCAGACAGCAGTTACCTTCAGTTCAGAAATCCTCCACATTCGTTTGCCTCCTTTAGAGACATAAAAACAGGTCCCTAATTAAAACAAATGGTAAAAAAAAAAAAAAAAAAATTGATGCAAAAAGGTTTTAGGCACCAATATGAAACATTGGTTCCCTAAACGAGTGCAAACTTTTCTCATTAAAATCTTCTTTTTGATAGACATTTCATTTTGACATTTTCCATTTTTTATACTAAAAGATGTAGTGCACAAAGTAATTTTTTTCCAAAGTTTACTTTACCACTGATAATGCCAGTAATGTCCTCTACTAAGCTTTTGTAGTCTATATAATTCCGATGTTTTTAAATTCATAGATCACAATGTCACAGTGTCTGCTCTGGACTACATTCTGATTCAAAGACCTTGACACATTTAAGGCTATTGTATGTGTGTGTATGCAATTGACTTTTATTTAACTAGTGTGCAAAAAGGAGATGCCACAGGTACGTAAATTTTAAAAGAAATAATTTATGACTATTAAGTCTGACTATTTTATTGCATTTCTTTCCAATTTTTCCGTGGAGGCTGCAGAAACAAAGGGTTAAGGAAAGAAACCTCAACATTTCTCTCAAGAAAAACATTCCAGCACTTTTCCATTCTGAGAATCCACTGAAAAAGTGGCAGCCTATACAGTAAAAAATAAAAAGCTTTGCTGCAATGGTAAGGTTTTTTTTTTTGTTTCTTTTGGTTTTTTTGGCATTGGCACATTAAGCAGCATGTACACAAAGATGATTGACAGCGCTAAGACCTTTTTCCTGGCTCTGATTGTTGTTTTTGTTGCTGGAAGCAATGTGGAATGCAATAGCAGTAGGAGTGGAAGGAAGTGGAGGAGTTTGATTTTTTCACCTTATCTGTCTCATATTGACGACTTTGATGTCACTATGAGACGGTAACAGTGACAGTTTTAACATGTAAAAACTTTTTATTTTTTAATAAAAGTGACGTATTGCAGCCTTAACATGTATTCATGGGTGGTCATGGATTGGCTGCCTGGTAAACACTAGCCAAAAGCGCGCCAAGTAGCATTCCTACATTTTCTTTTGTATGTTTTAGATAAGCGAAAAGTCGAATTTTCCACCGATTATTTGGAGTTATGTCTCAGAAAAATCCACGAATAAGCAAAGTCCAGTCTATTGACCATTTAGTTCTTGCGAGTTGTTTAATCCACTCAGAAAAGCTTTGTGTGTGCATGCAACTAGCTGCAGTAAGGAACTATAATTAGAAAATTTCATATGATATGTTGGATTATAATTACTAAGAACTAAGTTGTATTTAGCTAATATATCACAGGGTGTTGCATGTATTGTAGGCTTATGTAAATTTTTCAATCAGTGATGCAAATGTTTAATAGCTCCTTTTATAAACCTATGAAAAATTATTTGTCTAAGATTTAGTTTCTTACTTATTATTGATCATTAATTCCACTGTTTCTAAATTGACAAAAGAAGTTTATTTTCTGCACAGACTATAATTCGATAGGTTGACCTACCAAGACAGGATTTAGGGCAGCAGCTGTGCTGTCATCAACATTCTTGTTTATGAATGTTGCTGGTTCTTTCATCTCAGTCCGTCATAACACACTAATTTACAGAAAGCAAATTCTATCAGCTCTGCAGGTTAAAATATATTTACTTGACCAGTTATAGTTAAGAGTTCTTAAAGAAATGAAAAAAAGTCGAATTATTTTCAAACTGTGGGCTGAGGAAGTACGTAGATGTGAATCAGACAAAGCAGACAGAATAAGACTTTTTCCATGGTAACATCTTTTCTATGTTTAGAGCTAGCCAAGCTGGGAAACAACATGAAAACAGGTAAAAGCTAGAGGAGACGACTTTTACACAATAAGTCATTAATTTACAATCATCAGACAACAAGTGACGGAACGAAGCCTCCAGTTTCCTTTATGTTCTCTTTTAATCCTGGCCGCCAGCCGACTCCAGCTCATTGTTCTCTAACCTCTTCCTTTCAGCAGAGAGTGGATGTATAATTAGGCCTCAAAGCTTGAGAAGGCCCGCTTGGTCCGGACTCATGCTTCACATCCGCATGCTGATTACATCAGAGTCTGCTCTGTGGGGCACCGAGACACAGCAGCGCACCACAAAGCACAACAAAGGCGATTATAAAAGAGGGAAGAATTAATGACTAGTCTTTCCAGATAGCACGTTTGGGGAAAGTCACATTTATGATGGCGTGTATTATAACGTCGCTGTGTGGCATTTTAGGCCTGGAGGCATTATGTAACGGCATTCTTTTGTGTTGAGCGACAAAAGGTTTTGGCACCGAGACTCGAACATAGAAGAACTGATTAAGCATCCTGATGAAATGCCCACACACACATACACACACACACACACACACTGACAACTGACTCAAACATGTCAGAGAAACCCAAGTGTGGCAACATGCTAATAGCATGTATGTAGTTAGCTCCTTAAGGTTAACAAAGGTAAGGTCACAAGTGGGTGTTTACTGGACCAGAGTTTAATCATTTTTATGACAAGAAAAGTCATAAAGAAGACAAAATAGCCCCATGTTGACATTGGTGAACATGCAAGTAAACAGTGCTTCTAAAACCAATAAAGCAATTAATCCAGAGTTAAACATACATTACGCTTTTCCACTAGCACCTAGCAGCATGGACTGACTCAACTCTACACAGCTATTATTCATGATTAATACTGGAACATTAAATTACACATTCAAATAGGCTTATTTGAAGGCAACTGACATTAAGCTAAAAGAAACATCGAGTCCGTACTGCCATAACAGAGCCAGACCTCTTTTAGTACTTGTACTTTCCATTTCCTCTGCCTAAGAAACATCCAATACCAAAAATCTATTGACACCAACCTGCTGCTGGGCCAGAATAAATAACCTCTTTCGGGGAATGGGGGCAACTCAACGGTTAATACGTTAGCAGCATCAGAAATCGCCTGAATTTTTGCTTCAGGTCTGCTGATCTGATAGTCCCGCAGACCCGGTTTAATTGGGACCAAATTTGCAACATTTGTTACATTTTCAGCTGGTGTGGTTTGCTTTCACTCCGAACCATGTCAAACAAACCGAACCTTTTGAAAAATCTGTTTACCTGCACCAAGAATCACTGAAGGAAAACCTCTGAAGGAGACACTGAGCGTAACTTCCTTCTTCTAGAGTAGAATCAGCTGTGACAAGTTGCATGACTTCTCTCTCGAATCCCAAACCAATTAATAAATCTTTTCTTTGCTTCCATATTTTTGAGCAGCGCATCTTTAGAACCAATCAAACACTGGGAAGGCTTTAAGAGTCCATTTTCAATAACACCACTACTACAAACAATACTACTTTACAAACGCATAGTTCACCAAATAAATAGGCTGAAGGCTTATGCTTGCCTACCATGTTCATGAACTTTGCAGCCAACTGTTCTAAAATATATCTTATACCACAACGTCATTCACATAAAATCCCCTCCTCCCAAAAAAACACCTGCACATAAAAAAACATTATGCTTTGTTGCTCCAGAAAATTACATCAGTGAGATTTTTCACAGGAATGCTTCGTTTTTCTTCACAGTTTGAATTGATGCCAGCGTATTTGCAAAAACAAACCAAAACTGAATAATTATAGTCAAACTATCACATGTTGTGCATCATTATGGCTTGTTTTCTACATCTAAAAAAGATTTTAAAAAAAGAAAGATTGTTTTTCAAAATCAAATGAATCTCATGAGAGCCTTGTAAAATGAAGAGTAAATAAGAAGGGGGAAAATTACATAACCATTTCAAATGCCCTCAGCAACATGGGATATTGAAGATGGAAGGAAGATAAAAAAGAAAAGATGGAAGAAGAAGGAAAAGTGTAGACAGAGAAATACAAAACGCTTCAGTATAACTTCAATGTTACATTCCTGCTGATTAGCACAGCAACAGGTTGCAACCACTTCAAAACATTTGCAACATGATTAGTTCTAAGTGGTGACATTCAAAATCACCAATTTGGGGAGTAATTTAAATCCAAACCCTGTAAGTTTTCCCACACATTTCTTTTAACCCATTCAATAATCAATAAATAAAAACGTTGCTGTCAAACAGAAATAGTCTTCATTCAAAGGCCTGCAAATATTGACTGACAGAGATCTTTCCCTCCCACAGCGTCACCATCCAAAGAAACTTTTTGAAGACATTTAAATAATAAGAGTTACAGCCGCATTTACTTTCCCTTTTAAATAAATAAAGTGTCTATTTTTGAATAAAAGTGAATGTTGATTTCTCTGGATTTGTAGTGTGCAAAAAGACTGGACTTAAGATTTGAAGCAAATACTTTACTGAAAAAGATGCAGGTTGTTGTTGGAGACAAACAAAATCTTCATCTGGACATCCTGTTGTTTTGGGCCACTTAAAACCAGAATAACAGCCCAATCAGGACAGCAATGGCTCACATAAAAAAAATCAGGCGGATCTTACGAATACGTGGTTGTTGAACTTAAAACAAAAATTCAGGTTTATAAATGAGTCTTTCTTCTCTTCTCTGAACAAAACTGATTGATCATTTTAAGATGGAAATAGCAGTGTGTGGAAGGATTCTTGGTTTCCAAGGGCAAAAACAACACAGTGTATAAAAACACATATTTTCTTCTGCTCATGTTTTTTTGTTTATTTATGTTTATGTATAGGCATGCTATTTTTTTCGCATGTCAAAATAGCTGCATAAAAGCACCACTTGTCAGCTCTACTTATCCAGAGCACACACACTGGCTGACGTTTTGCATGGTTAAAGAATATAATCCTACTGAAGAAATTTCCATGTAAACAGAGCTCTCTTCAATGCTAAGAGGATAACGCCGACAGTGACACTCTTAAACCTCAATGAATTTAAAGATAAGAGCTGAGCAACATCTACAAAGTTCTTACATCAATCTAGCTGGATAATAACCTGTTTTAATCATTTAAATTCGCCTCCTTAAGTAAAATCAGCATTCATGAATGGGGCACTTTAAAAATTATGGAAGCCCAAACGGGACAAAACTGAATAAATAATTCCATTATTTATTCAATGTAAAATTTATTTACGCAACACATTTCAAAAAGCTTGAACTGCACAAAGTGCTTCACAATGTAAATGCAACTAAGGTAAATTAAAATACATAAAGTGAATCAATAAGTAAATGCACCATGGGATAAACAAATGTTGAATCGAATGTTTAAATGATTTATATACTATGCCAATAAATCATTAAAATGCAAACTTAGAACATTTATTTATTTAGTGGCATGTGCAATTAATTGTTTCCTTATGCACTTATTTATTTATTTATTTATTTAATGTTGTCCCTTATGGCCCTTCATAAAAAAACAACAAAAGCTGGAATGAGTAAACAATAAAAGCTGTTCAGGCACTTAACCCCAAATTGCCTACCGATCTGCGCATCGGTGTGAATGTATATGAGTTCAGTCCATTTACCATTTGATGACTGTGGGTGGGGGTCAAACTGACTAGGACAGAGTAATAAAAACAATAGAGTGTCAACTGAACTAAAAAGAGATTGAAGTACAGCAACAAAAATAAAAGGAATAAAAATATTTTAAAATGATGACAAAAGGCATGGATCACTCTTGGCAGATCCTCGAAAGGGCCACCGCATCAGGATGAAAAGCGACTCAACAACAGGACAGAACAAAATGAAACAGAAGCTATCCCGTTATTTTCTCATCTCTCCTTAAGAGCCACATGAGAAGAGTTCCACATAGTCTCATCTTCAAACCCGAGAACACGGCAGGAATCACAGCTGGCACCCTCAGCCAAAGTTACTGCGGGGTGGCATTTGTGGCCAGAACGTCTCTTCTCAGTCAGAGATAGAACGGCGGCTTCACACATCATCATTCAGAAATCATTTGCAGCCACTCCAGTGGTCGGTGGAGTGTGCTAAAAATACTCAGGTGCTCCATGGACAGAAAGCAGATGATGTGATCGAAGCAATCTGGAAGAGTAACACAAGGCCTGGGCAGGGAGAGTACAGGGAGTGGCGCCAGAACAGCAGAACTGGGAGCCCTTCGAGACTAATTCAATAGAGGCTTTAACAAGCTCCTCTTGTACCATCAGCCCACTTCTGTCTCACATCCAGGTGCTCCAAAGACATCTGTTATGTGCGGCAAGATGGCAGAAATGGAGAAAACAGAAGTTAAGCTTCAGCCCAGACATTGTTTACACCAAAAAAAGAAGAAAAAAAAACCCACACAGAATTGAACCCCAAGTAGAAGTTATGTAATGTAAAAAAAAAAAAGAAAAAAAAAAAGTGTAACTGTGGTTCTTTTAAAGCAACGTTAGCAGTGCTAATTTGCGGAGCCCCAGGGGACCCAACAGTGGACTATGATGATTCTCTCCGCCTGATCAGCAGCTGATGGTTTATTGACTGTATTAATGTGCGGCCGTGTTTGATGGAGAACACTTTGCACACAGGCACAGCCTAGTAATACGGGTAATAAGGGAACGAGAACAAGAACATGGACGGATCACATGCTTACATGCATTAATAACACTTTAATAATAACACACCTTGGGTTCAATGGATAATTTCTCATCTACTGAGTTCAAGAAAAATACAGACTACCAAGAACTGACAATGACTAAATTGATGCTTCCTTAAGTTGTCTGAGTTGGCTTTCTCTTCCTCTCTTCCTGCTTTCCCACCACTTCTTCTGACAGAAGTCTCTTCCTGTTAAAACTGAGGATACCTTTACATGAGGTCGCTGCCCGCAACATTCTGGTACTTTCAGATGTTAATTGGGAAAAGACTCCACGTTTAGACTGTGCCGCAAAGATAGTTTGAATCAGCTGTCATGCCGGGCCACTAGATGGTGCTGTGATTTTAACAAGTCATCAAATCTGCATGTGCTTTTGACCCTTAGCTTCCACTTCATTGTAAACAGTAACTCGTCTCCGTCTCCCATGAACAAAGGGCTCTTGTAACACATATTACTTATCAGAAATTGTGTTAAAATGAACAGGGTAAGTAGCACAATGCTATCCACCATTGTTTTAGTTGTTAGCTGAAAGTTTGTGTGTTCTGCACTTTCACACCTGCGGAGTTCTTCACTTACAGAAAACTTTCACTCCCACACCTGGTTTCAAAAAAGAAGTGCCAGAGTGAGAGACTCCGGTCACCAATGCGGTGAGCTACTGGATCGCAACAAAAATGGTACAGTTTACCTGAAGAGCGGCTCTGTGTAAACAAAGTAACAAAAACTTGGAGGGGTGCAAGCAGGAATTATAGTTTAGAAGTTAGTGCACACCACCTTCGTCTGAGTCAACAATAAACCTATCTTAATCAGTGTTTACTGTCACTGTTAAAATAAACAAACAATGCTTGGTGGGGGGGGGCAAGTTCAGCCTGGTGGCCCACCAGGCTTATAATACACTGGAGGAAACCCTCCAGCTTCAAGTCCATAGGAGTAGTTTCTGTACTAGCTTAGCACATTTCTAGTCATAAAATATCAAGCTCTGTCAGGTCAAATGGAGTCAACATACATTTCTATGTGTAGACATTTTAACTGAGCTTTGCCTGGACCATTGTAAGACATGAATACGGTACCATTCATGAAACAATGTTGACTTTCAGTAGCTCTTGCAATAACATACAGAACTTCCTGTACAGCCCCCAAAAAGTCATTGTTAAATGCATCTGCCCAAAAATGTTGTACAACTGCTTTTTCCTTTGTTCCCCTTATATGTAGGTCAGTGGGAGGATCAGACTCAGGTAACTGATGAGTGGAACCATCTCCATATGTAGGGACAAGATCAAATGATGTTTAATATGCCGTCTAATATGCTGTTTGCTCCGCCAGCCTGACCTCTGCAGAAGGATTGGTTAAAAATGCATGAATCGAGTTTGTTCAGATGAGGCTGAACTCTGCTTGGGAGGGTAAGGCTCTATGCATAATTAATTACATATTTAAAAAGTCTCACTAATTGGAAATGCAGTCCAAAGCTTGAACCAATGTTATGATGCATCAAAAGTGGAGAACAGCAACACTGATGTGGAAAAAAATACCTTTAGCCAATTGCCAAACCAGATTTTTTTCCATTATTATCAAGGGTGAATTTCTACCCCATTTGTCAACATAATCTATTTATGCATGACTGATACTGAAAAGACCAAAACAAATATTTTAAAAGATTCTCTTTTGGGTAAAAATCAATGTAAACTGAGTCATTTTCATTTTCCGGTGATGAGAGACAGCTTCGCACAGCAGAGCTACAGCCTCACATAAAATACAGAAGTGGATTCACTGAAAATCCCAAAATTATTTGTTGTAAATATACACGTTCACAGATTGCTTTGCTCCTGGGGGAAAAATGCAGTTTGGGGAGGTAAAATGCTAAGTGCAACAGTGAGATATTAACCATGCCAGATGCAAATGTTTACCTGTGCTTTATAAAATCCTTCGACACACATTCTGATTAGACAAAGCTCCTTTTCAAGACATTCTTCCTCAGAATTCTGGAAAAAATGTCAAAATTGTTTGTTTGTTTTTTTTTCAGTGGCCCTAATCCTCATCTGTAGCTACCTACAATATCAGTAACTAAGAAGAGCTTTTGGCTCCTTAATTATACAGTAACGGTATAATGAAAGAGCAGCAAAATAGAACGAGCTATTCAAATTAACACACAATCACTTCCATGCAGCGTACATCTGAGAAAACGTACCAAACTCTGAGCACAGAAGGAGCATATTAAAGTTCTGGCTGTACAGCTCAAGGTAGACACACTCATACAGTAACACAAACTGACAAACATACACACACACAAAATCAGCAGCATGCTAGCTGACACTTTAATGCACAGTCCTTGGCAGACACAGTGCCTCTAATAATTATCCTGCCATTAAGTTTGTCTTTCAAAACCAACGTTATGCCTCAGTGTACGCAAGTCTTGTACGTCAGATCTCAAAAATAACTTGGCTGGATGCTGAAAGTTGAATAAAAATATGACACTTGAAGGAAAATGTCAGCAACATCAGTCTGAAGTCAAGTTAGGTTTAGAGAGCCACAAACTCTCAGAATAAATGACTGTAACACAGCAGCTTCGACAGAAATGCTTTGATTTCCTTTGAAAATCAACAGTTTGTTTGTGATACCAGTGTAATCAGTACTTCCAGAAATACGGTCTATTAATGACAAACAGAAAAAAACCATTTACAAGCAAACCCATTCAGCAAACATATTGCAAACATAATTACAAACCAACGTAAGACTGAGAAACAAAGTTCAATTTTAGTCTAATTGCTGGTGAGTTTGATGACCAAATAAACAAATGTCCAGGAAAAATGGATGTCAACTAACAAAGAAGACTTTTTCATATTTAATGCAGTCAGGAATGGCACCACAGGAGGACACAGCAGTTTCTTTGTACCAGAAACCACCAGGTCTCCTACAGAGAAAAATAAAGACTACTGGGATTTAATGACATAGAGAAATTAAACTCCGATAAAGTGTCTTGGAACTGATGGTTTCAAATTGAGTTGAATGAATTTATTTCCATAGGGACAATTGTTAAGTATGAACACATGCCCTGTACTTTATTTCATAACCAGATTCATTTCCAGCTGGGCTGAGCAGCTAAGTGTTGTAAAATAATTGATCAGAAGCTTACAGAAGAATGACAAAATCATTCCGAAACTGTTTCAAGGTGCAGTACAGTCCTGAATTTAAAATACGTAACACCTCACCAACACACCACAAAGAAACATAAATAAGTAAATAATCTGAGATGTTATGGAAATACAAATAATGAAATCCAATGATTTTTCTAAAACATGAAATTTTGGTTTTGGTTTCTTTCTATACAGTGTGTGTGTGTGTGTGCGTGCGTGTGAATATCTGCAGCTTTAATCATTGGCTTGATGTAAAAAAAGCATTTTTCAAAGCAAGTTCCAAGAATCCAGTCATGAGCAACACGTGCAGCTGCATGGACAAGGACAGACTTAACATATCCATTGAGCAACCCATCAGGCCGTCTTCAGTGTTTTCTCTCATGTGGGCCTTTGGTGTCCTTTACCTCTCTTATTTTGTATTGTTCATTCAGATATTCATCAGGACTCTGTGGCTTATCTCTTTGTTCTTCTGTTTTTCAGAAATAAAAGAAAAACTTGTTTTGCGGTTTAGACGTGACACTTGGGTTTGGAGGTGTACATCTGCTCTGCACACAATGAAATCATTCTCTTCTTTTTCAAGGATTTAAACTCCGGATTTGCAGATTTTCACCTCATGCTGTGCTTCTCTTTTTGTTCAAACATAATAAGAACCCCAACAGAGAGAGCAACGTGGAAGTTTTACATAACCAAGTTATTCCATGTATGTATGTGTGTGATTGGGCAGCTTATAACTGTAAACGTTGTGTTATGTGCTGCCCTTTTCACGGTTTATTTCAGTCACTGTTGTTATGATTCACGTTTCTGGACTGTTCGTGTCATGCCTTAATTGGTTTTTTGAATGGTTTTCAGCTTCTCACTGCACTCCTTACCCTTACCCACCCAATCACCAAATGTGTCACTGGGATATTGATCCTGAATCCA
>NW_006799943.1:3967796-3988757 GCF_000485575.1 Poecilia formosa | reverse complement strand
AGTCTACTGACTGCTCACAATCAAATTAATTGAAGTAAAAAATATCTTTTTTAAACTTGCCTTCCCATCCAGTGATCTTTAGCCTCATGTCATGTTCATGCACTTCCACGTGAGATGTCAGGCTATGGCAGAAAAGAATTGATAGAACATGCTTACTACAACTCTTGCGGAGCATAACACGTGTCACCATGACATGAATCTAATACTGCTTTAATCTAATCTCATTTAGGACCTTATTCAACTTGAGTGAAAGGGCATCTTGGACTGAGGCAGTTTGCTATGACACTGCAAGAGAAAATTAAATCTAAATGAGACCTCATGCTTACAGCCTCAATGCAATAGAAAGTCTTAGCAAGCTGGATACACACTTGATCAGATGTCCCTCCAGGTACTGAACACACACAGTAGTACACATGCCTGTTGCCCTAGTAACTGCTAGCTGTGAAATAAAAGATGCTTACTAACATCAGACAAAAAGATTTGTTGCACTAAAATTTCCCTTAAATTCAAGGAAATAGGCTATTTCCTTGAAATCTTGAACAATTTGTTTGGAAATAACCTATTTCCAAACAATGCAAATTCAGTTTACGTTGTAGTAGCAACTAAGAAGACAGCAGGCAGTAATCTCAGAAGAAATTGTCCATGCATTCCCAAGGTCAGACCCTTCAAAGCTCGGTTTGCAACAATCCAAGAGTTACATCTCAGACCTTAGCGTGGCACAGTATTTAACATACTAAACCCTGTAGTTACAAAAATCTCTGCGGTTTGTTTGGCAGGACGGCCAGAAAGAAGTATCTTCCCTCAAAAGAATGGAGTAGCACACGTTTACAAAGTGTCAACTAGATGAACCAAAGGCTTTGGGAACAAGGTTCCATGTACTTGTTCCTGATTTACCCGTTTTCTGCTCCCTGACTGCCCTGTGAATTAATCTAATTGTGGTTATGAACCTCACTTCATGTACCTGGACCCTGATTACTGGACTGTTCTGCCGTTTCTGCCTCTCCTGTTGCTAATCTAGACTGTTTCCCCTTCCACTGATGTTTGGATTGTGGACATAACACCTAATTAGTCCATGGTATCTTAATGATCTGTGTGTCTATATCGACCTATCCCTTCTGCTGGTCTCCCCACTCTGATGTCCTCAGCTCTGGTTTCTAGCATTTAGAATCTATACGGATCTGTGGGTGAAACAATCCCCAGTAAACAAACATATTAATATCCTCTACTGTTACATCCACAAGGATATGACTTTGTTGAGGTCCAAGTCTCCAAAAAGAAACTTGAAGGAAACAACATCTGCTTTGTAACCCATCATTTTCTGTTTGCACATACTGTTTGTCCTCCCCGAT
Organism: Poecilia formosa; assembly: GCF_000485575.1. NCBI lineage: Eukaryota > Metazoa > Chordata > Actinopteri > Cyprinodontiformes > Poeciliidae > Poecilia > Poecilia formosa. Next base: position 3,987,408 of record NW_006799943.1, on the reverse strand, counting down.
ACTCACTTCCTGTCTGTTTCATAGAGTCTGACCAGGGATCCAATCCTAAAAAGAAACTGCCTTTCATCTTGCACATTCTTATCATTGTAAAAAAAATAACAAAAACAAAAAAAGAAAGTTTACCCTTTCTTGGGTTGTGGTCTGAGTTCTGGGCCTGGCTCATAAATGACCAGTTATCTAATAAAAATGCTTGGCTCTGCATGTTGCTTGGCTATAACCACAAACACCACATACAAACTGTTAAGCACGGAGGTGGAAGAGTGATGATTTGATCTTGTTTTGCAACCGAAGGATCAGGGTAATGTCACTAAGTCAACCAAACACTTTTCAGAATGATGCCAATGTGTTCTAGAGTCAAATGGGAGGTCTTCAGTCCAACAAATTACTGAACATGGACTTGGGGCAAGAAATAGGACAATATTCCCAAACACAGCAGCAAATCAACAAAGAGAAGAACTAAGGAGTTGCAATGGTCTCTCAAAGTCCAGGCTTCAGCTTCGTTGACACTGAGGTGGGATATAAAGAGACCAATGCAGAAACAAATAACTGTTAATCTCAAGAATCACACACAAACACACAGTAGGAAGAAGATGATGAATGGTTCAGTGGATGTACCTTTTAACAAACCATATTACCTTAAAGAGTCATAGGGGAGGAAAAGTGCTACTACCATAAAAGGAGAGCAGGGACCAAATTATTACCAAATACAAAGCCAAGAAAAAACACTGGGCTCTTTGGGCGATTGGTAATACAAAGCCTAGTCATACATGGAAGAAAGAGAGCTGCTACTGTGATTCACGAATTTTCCTTTTGATGAAATTATTGAAAAAACAGAGCAGAAGAACAGACATAAAGAAAAAAACAGCAAGGGGTACGGAGAGAAAAATAGTGCAAGCATGATAGACAGGAAATAAACAAAACGGAGCAAAAAACAGAACAAAAGGCACAAAGTGAAAATTGCCAAAGATAACTTTTGAGAATACATAACGAAACATTTGAAGCATTAGTAATGTGTTTGGAATAAAGACTTGCTCCTGTAACCTGCTTCTGGAACTGTCCAATGCCAAAAGTGAGTCAGCAGGAAGTGATCCGTTATATAGAACAGCCAAAGAAGATTAGAGGACTACTCCAAGTGTGGGCTCTTCTGGATGGTAGATGTACTTGTTTATCGATGCAAAATCGAGTCCAATTATTTCAGTACTCAAGGCCATATAGTGATGAGCAAAATCAAGTTGTTACACATTTAGACATGTCATAGTCATGCCTCTTATGGTAAGTGAATGAAATATGTTTTATTTGTACAGCACATCATGTTGCCAAGATGAAGAGGCAGCAGCAAGCCTAGATAATTTATAGATACACAAGAAGAAATGTCTGTGGATATGTACATAAGGCTACATGAAACGTGCACAAATGCTGACTTTCGCTTATGGTTGACTTGGCGAGAATCTCGAGTTTGATCTTGATTGTTCTGATTTATTAAGGTAGAGAATATGGAGTTTCATTAGATTATTTTAAAAGCAGTAAATATATAGTCAGAAAACGTGCTTTTTACGTTGTGAGCAATAATGTAAAAAGTAAGTAAGTTGTAAGCAAGTTATAACTGGCCTTTAAATTGTTTTCTGTAACAAATGTTTCTGACCCATAAACACCCTTTGGAGAAGCACTTGTTTAAAAAAACAAAAACAAAACAAAAAAACAACAACAGATAATTCTACTATTCGGAAGAATCTCATAATACAATTGCCTATTCTTGTATACAAAAGACCTTCCTAAAAGGAATGTCAAAAGAATTTAAGGTACCACATATTTTTATTACATTTTTGTTTTTAGGTTTAATACATTTTCTTCAATATGGCATTCAACATTTTATGGAAATGATGACAGTAATGTACTTCATAAAAAGAATAATCTTTGCACTACGAGTTTCATTCTTTGCAGAAATGTTATGCTTGAATGAAAATGCCAAGGATAAACTAATAATGCTATTTTTTTCTTAGAATAGCATAAAAACAGCCTTTATTGTCCTCCCTCCAAAGGGAAATTCAGGTCTAACAGCAGCAACAGATATAAAGGTAACCTTTACATTTTAAAACAATACTAAATTCTTTAGCATTTTTGGACGTTCTTCAATAATAGTAAGAGCTAAAGCGCATGCTCCATAGCTGCAGGTTGCAAACCCCTGTGGTAAGGCATCACCCCATCTGCATTGTGTTCTTCGCACTGGCCATCAAAGTCAAAGGAACAATGTAATTCAGCGTAACCAAGCAATGCTGTTTGGAAACTCATGTCTGGAACAACAGCTACAAAAAACAAAATAAACTTTCATTTCTTTCCAAGTAAAATCATAAAAGTCTACAGTGCTTTGGTGTTCTGCGACAGCCTGAACTTATTCTAGTACAACCAACTGCCTTCAGAAGTCACCTAATATGAGTGAACCTGAATGTATATTCATACTCGGTGGAACATAAAATGTTCCAACCAGACTGAATGGACTCAGGAGAATGGTCTTTGAAAGGATAAAAGGCGAATGTTTTCTGTCTCATACCACATACCCCTGAATGATTGGAAAGGTGATTTTTCAAAGTATTGACTCAGGGGCTGAATACAAATGCACACCACAGGCAAAAGAAAAAAGAAAAAAAAGAAAACAGTTTTAAAAGGTTACCAGTCAGAACATCAATATCTGACTCTAAACAACGGTTAATGGTTTTATGTGGCTCTTAAGATTATGCTTCAGTCCTCACATGGTACACGACACTGACGTAATGGCACCTGATGATAGCACTGCAATCAGAACGCAGGTTGTTATTAGCATCAGACTCTAATGAGAGCGCAGCACCGCACTGGCTGGCATTCAGAGTAGCTACATGGGGACAAGAAGAAAACAATGTGAACTTTCCCCGAGGCCTTTGGAGGCTCTGTTCAGTCCACGGATGAGTCACATCACAGCTCACCTACACACAGGTATACACACTCGCTATTAGCCCACACTGTGCAGGTGTTGCTGAGTTGGGTTCAGCCTGCAGAGAATGTCAGCGCTCCCAACAAATAGAGAGTGCCAAAGCCTTAATTGTGTTGTGAGAGTTCCTGGGGCCTGACTCCAGGACCGGACCTGTTTTCAATGTGAGGTCAATGTGTCACAGCGGCAGTGTGGCACACTGACCTCCTGGCCCTGCTGAGCACCTGGGTCTAACCCAGATCCACTCTGTTCCCCTCCTGTGATTCAGTGCCAGCTCCAGTTGTGCCTCTGATTAAAGCTTTTACATAAGACAAACAGGAATCTTCCTTTAAGAAACAAGAATTTACTTTTATTTCAACATATTTGACTGTATTTCCACCACTGGACAGCATTTACGTCAATGTGAAAAGATAAAAAAATAAAAAATAAAAAAGAAATCACATAGTGGCCGCCAAAGGTATGGTATGTCCTGATCTGGTACCAAACAGAAGAACTCAAAGACCTTGCTGTGTATTTGTTCCCTGTGGTACACTGTGTTCAGAGCCAATGAAAAGTATACCCCACATTATTAAAGAACATGCGAGAAGTCCTTTTTCCCTATGTGATGGATCGAATACAACACAAGTGGAACATTTAAAGCCGTCACAGGGTTCATTTTATGAATTCATAAAATGAACAACTGATTGAGAAAAACAACACAAAGAAAGCATTCTTACCTTTTTGGCCACATTACAACTCTGAGACGTCGCTCCCTCTCCGTTCATTTCCTATGAAGTTGCGCGATGGGGCGACAATTGCTTGACGAGCGACCGGTGAAATGTCGATTTCATATACGTATGGGTGCAAATCCAGGCTAGCAACGCAAAACAAAGTTGGGAAAAATTTAACTTTAGTCCCTGTCGTAGCTATCACGTCCAAATTTGTTGGGTTCATTTCTGAGTGGTGAAAAACTTTCGCCTTTTCGTTGTCATGAGTGGCTCCCCGTGTGTCTAGTTCCTAAGGTTTCCACTCCTAAGAAGTCACTGTAAGACAAAAAGTTTGATTTGGTCTCTTTCTAACCACATCGCCTACTTCCGAATTATTCTTTTTACTTCAAATCTACACACTTCTTGGTGATTAAAAAGAATGGCAAACTGTGCCACAAAGCTGAAGCAGCCTTCATATCCATTGTATACAAAGAGTTTTGCTATAGAAATCGGGATCAGAGGTTTGATAGTTGACAAGAGGAAAGGATTGGCCTGTGTGAGTTTGACCAGCGAAAGATGAAGTTAAAGCTCCAAGATCTGAGTTATTATGCAAGGTCTGTGTTTGCCTCAAAATGTATAATTTGATAAGATGAGTGACTCACATTTAAGAGCTTTCTACGAAATGGCTCCCAGACACTGTAAGTAGATGTTCATTATTCAGAGAATTTAAATGAATGAAGCCCTAAAAGCAGCTTATTTATTTAAACAACACAGCACTTTTACAGGCTTAACAAGACATGATTTTCCTAGGGAGCAGGTGGTCTGGAAGAAAAGAAAAAAAGTAAAACCTCCACTAGATGTGAATTTCCTTCAAGCTACAAGATGCAGGTCTGATTAGTAGACCTGCAGCAACTGTTTAAAATCTTACTTTTCCAAATCACAAAGGCTTAATTNGTAAAAAAAGCATTTTTCAAAGCAAGTTCCAAGAATCCAGTCATGAGCAACACGTGCAGCTGCATGGACAAGGACAGACTTAACATATCCATTGAGCAACCCATCAGGCCGTCTTCAGTGTTTTCTCTCATGTGGGCCTTTGGTGTCCTTTACCTCTCTTATTTTGTATTGTTCATTCAGATATTCATCAGGATTCTGTGGCTTATCTCTTTGTTCTTCTGTTTTTCAGAAATAAAAGAAAAACTTGTTTTGCGGTTTAGACGTGACACTTGTGTTTGGAGGTGTACATCTGCTCTGCACACAATGAAATCATTCTCTTCTTTTTCAAGGATTTAAACTCCGGATTTGCAGATTTTCACCTCATGCTGTGCTTCTCTTTTTGTTCAAACATAATAAGAACCCCAACAGAGAGAGCAACGTGGAAGTTTTACATAACCAAGTTATTCCATGTATGTATGTGTGTGATTGGGCAGCTTATAACTGTAAACGTTGTGTTATGTGCTGCCCTTTTCACGGTTTATTTCAGTCACTGTTGTTATGATTCACGTTTCTGGACTGTTCGTGTCATGCCTTAATTGGTTTTTTGAATGGTTTTCAGTTTCTCACTGCACTCCTTACCCTTACCCGCCCAATCAGTAAACCTGCCCATCACCAAATGTGTCACTGGGATATTGATCCTGAATCCAGAATTGACCAAAACTGAGTTTGTGTACATTGATTGATATCAATACAGCATAAATTTGACATGTTGCTAATGTCTGCCTACTCTCTGCAGAACTTGTGGACTCTGGTTAGGTCATTCCACAGCTTAAGTTGTTCTGTTGTTTTTCTAGATGAATGCTTGGGATTATAGTGACGCTAAAAAATGAAATTCCTCTTACTTTTTTATTCTTTTACTATATTTTTGTGAAAATATCTGCTGTGATAAGTACATATTTTCTTTCTCCTGGTGTGTGCTTTTAACACTTTGTGGCTTTTCTGTTCTCTGTGTAAAAACGGGCAATCAGTGCAGAGACATCACGCAGGCTGAATATCCTATTGGCATGAAAAATTTACATTCATTAGACTTTCAATATATGAGCCAGAAAACACTGCGTTCCAATTCTTTGCAATATTAATCAGGGATGCATTGATATGAAAATTTGGGATGACATCAATAGCCAATATTAATATTACTGTAGTGCCCACAATCCTTTGCTGCATCATTATATCTGTCACATGACTGAAGAAATGACCAACCTCCTCTGGAAACAAATGGCCACAAGATGAAAATAAATATTTTTTCATAGAGGCCCAGTTGTATTTATCAGACCAATACTGATACGTTACAAAATGCATAATTTTAGAACCTTGTCCAAAAGCTAAGGTTTGTTTTCATAAGACCATGCTGGAACTGACTCACAAGTGTTATTTTAAGAATACAAACTCATTTTACTGTTTTCCCTCCAACAGATTTGGTTGCTTTACGGTTAGATTTACAAAACATGTTACATTAAAAGAGGGTTAGCTTGGCCCTGACCTCATTCTCCAAACTGAATCCACCCAGTCTACTGACTGCTCACAATCAAATTAATTGAAGTAAAAAATATCTTTTTTAAACTTGCCTTCCCATCCAGTGATCTTTAGCCTCATGTCATGTTCATGCACTTCCACGTGAGATGTCAGGCTATGGCAGAAAAGAATTGATAGAACATGCTTACTACAACTCTTGCGGAGCATAACACGTGTCACCATGACATGAATCTAATACTGCTTTAATCTAATCTCATTTAGGACCTTATTCAACTTGAGTGAAAGGGCATCTTGGACTGAGGCAGTTTGCTATGACACTGCAAGAGAAAATTAAATCTAAATGAGACCTCATGCTTACAGCCTCAATGCAATAGAAAGTCTTAGCAAGCTGGATACACACTTGATCAGATGTCCCTCCAGGTACTGAACACACACAGTAGTACACATGCCTGTTGCCCTAGTAACTGCTAGCTGTGAAATAAAAGATGCTTACTAACATCAGACAAAAAGATTTGTTGCACTAAAATTTCCCTTAAATTCAAGGAAATAGGCTATTTCCTTGAAATCTTGAACAATTTGTTTGGAAATAACCTATTTCCAAACAATGCAAATTCAGTTTACGTTGTAGTAGCAACTAAGAAGACAGCAGGCAGTAATCTCAGAAGAAATTGTCCATGCATTCCCAAGGTCAGACCCTTCAAAGCTCGGTTTGCAACAATCCAAGAGTTACATCTCAGACCTTAGCATGGCACAGTATTTAACATACTAAACCCTGTAGTTACAAAAATCTCTGCGGTTTGTTTGGCAGGACGGCCAGAAAGAAGTATCTTCCCTCAAAAGAATGGAGTAGCACAAGTTTACAAAGTGTCAACTAGATGAACCAAAGGCTTTGGGAACAAGGTTCCATGTCCTTGTTCCTGATTTACCCGTTTTCTGCTCCCTGACTGCCCTGTGAATTAATCTAATTGTGGTTATGAACCTCACTTCATGTACCTGGACCCTGATTACTGGACTGTTCTGCCGTTTCTGCCTCTCCTGTTGCTAATCTAGACTGTTTCCCCTTCCACTGATGTTTGGATTGTGGACATAACACCTAATTAGTCCATGGTATCTTAAGATGATCTGTGTGTCTATATCGACCTATCCCTTCTGCTGGTCTCCCCACTCTGATGTCCTCAGTTCTGGTTTCTAGCATTTAGAATCTATACGGATCTGTGGGTGAAACAATCCCCAGTAAACAAACATATTAATATCCTCTACTGTTACATCCACAAGGATTTGACTTTGTTGAGGTCCAAGTCTCCAAAAAGAAACTCGAAGGAAACAACATCTGCTTTGTAACCCATCACTTTCTGTTTGCACATACTGTTTGTCCTCCCCGATACTCACTTCCTGTCTGTTTCATAGAGTCTGACCAGGGATCCAATCCTAAAAAGAAACTGCCTTTCATCTTGCACATTCTTATCATTGTAAAAAAAATAACAAAAACAAAAAAAGAAAGTTTACCCTTTCTTGGGTTGTGGTCTGAGTTCTGGGCCTGGCTCATAAATGACCAGTTATCTAATAAAAATGCTTGGCTCTGCATGTTGCTTGGCTATAACCACAAACACCACAAACAAACTGTTAAGCACGGAGGTGGAAGAGTGATGATTTGATCTTGTTTTGCAACCGAAGGATCAGGGTAATGTCACTAAGTCAACCAAACACTTTTCAGAATGATGCCAATGTGTTCTAGAGTCAAATGGGAGGTCTTCAGTCCAACAAATTACTGAACATGGACTTGGGGCAAGAAATAGGACAATATTCCCAAACACAGCAGCAAATCAACAAANGCAAGCTCAAATCAGACAGCAACCTTTAAAGTCCATTAAGATCCATCCATCACTTTCTATACCTGCTCACAAGGACCACAGGAGCATTATCTAGTTTAGATAAAAGCTTCCAAGCAGAATTAAAAAGCAGAGAAACTGGTCGTGCAAATAATGTTTATACATAAGTAGTAGTTTTTATCAATTGATGTTGCGTCAAAATAAAATCAGGAGTTTAATTATAGGAGCTCTTAGTTGTTAAAAAGCAGCAGCTGTTAATGAACTGCATTTCAATCCAAATTCCACTCAATTCATTCGCAATCTGTCAGCAGAGACAAAGATATGTGAAGCAGAGCGGCTCGATTTAGAAATCTGCCTCTATGCTTTCTTGTTCTCGTCTTTCTTTAAAGGCTCCTTTCCTACAACATGTTAAAAGCTTTATAATTAGTACATTTTATGTTACTGGTTGTGCAATATGACCTAAATCTGCTATGTCCTACTTCTGAACATCTGAGTTCCCAGATATAAGAGTTAAAATACCTCTAGGTAAGGAGAATATGAGTTTCTGCCACTAAGTAGGTAAGATACAGACACTTTACAGGTGTTTGTCTGATGTACACTGAAATATAATCATAAACATGGCAGTATACTGGAACAGTTATGTTGAAGAAAGCACAAGTCCTTTAAAAACTAGAATCTGGACAAGTTTTAAAACCTTAGCCACTTCTTTATCTGCTTCGATATCAGGGAACAACCTGGGACATAGGGGTGCAGCAAGTTGGACATTTATGATGTTCAGAAGCCATGCTGAACCTTGAAATAAAGGACGGCTAACACCAGAAGGATCTATTCTTGTTGCTTGGTAAATGTAAATAATTGTCCTGCTGCATTTAGGTTTAAATTAGGGTGTGACAGCAATCTGGTTAATTCCTGTTGAGAGAGCTACAATAATTCAACCGGAAAGTTATAAAAGCATGGATTACTGAGTCCAAGTCACGCCATTTTCTTTTACTGAAAAAACACACCACTGAAACTGAAACCACTGAAAGTTGTACAGTTTTTAAATCAATCTGTTGGGACTTTTTATCACTGCGGGTGGTTGCAGTCAGTTACAGGGCCTCGCTGTGAGAAACCACAGTTGGCAAATACAAAATGAGCGCGTCCAACTGGTTGTGATCACATCACACAGGGTACCAGGAAGCTCCTGTTACAAATGAACTCTAACTGAGACCCTTACCTAATCGCTGATTAAAGTTTCAGCCGAGTTTTGAGGAAATTTTGTAGAAATGTTACCTAAATATGTGCAGTGTAGTTTATTTTATTTTTTATTTTTTTTAGGAAACAATCAAAGCCAAAACCACTCGAAAAGCAAAGTCAATCTTTGACCATCCCCCATAATCATGATAATAATATCACACCTGATAGTCTCCGTTTGATTGGGGACCAAAATTGCAACAGAGACCTTTTGAAAAACCGGATCCCCCTCCTCACCTGTGGTGGCACAGCACTAAGAACCACTGAAGGAGACAATGAGTGCAATTTCTTTCTTCACAAAATGTAAATAAAAATGGAGTGGTGTGAGATTTTATAAGCTGTAAGATCCCTCTTTTCTCTTTGGTAAAAGACCACGAGCCATTTCTCCTGCTAACGCTTGTTTTGGTTGTATTTACCCAGAATCCACTGCGCTTTTGTGCGCTTACTTCTTTTGGAGCCATCTCCGGTCCGTTATATCCACGCATGCATTTGAACAGCACCAGAGTTCACTTCAACCCAAGTGTGTAGGCAGACCAGAGTTCACTTTTTTGGTCCACATCAGAGTTCAATTACGCATTCACACCTTCCTGAACAAACCACACGTTGTAAGCAACAATGTGTGGTTGAAACTTTGTTAGAGTAGATCGCTAGTGGACCATTAGCAAACCATCCATCCATACACCATCTTTTGCGTGTCCTATAAGCAGTCTCAGGGAAACCCAGAAATCTATATCCCAGCATACATTGGGTCTGCTCCCAAAGGGATGAACCCAGGCAACTTCCTAATTGAGGTACTCAAGAGGCATCTTGCTAAAACTCCCCTCAGTTGAGTCCTTCTGATGCTTAGAGCAGCGGCTCTGACCTCCCCATCAGCTGATGAAGCTCCTCTCCCCATCTCTAAGGCTGAGAAGAAGCCACGGACTCAACTAGTAGTAAACTAAAAAATGCTTGTCTGCTGATTCTTCAGGGTTAAGACACCTGCCCTAATCAACACAATATGGGTCAACGAACACAAAACCGACCTTCTTCCATCAACATGTCAGTTATCAAACCTAATCTTTAAGGAGCATAAGTAGAGCCAAGAGGCTGGATGGCTGCAACCTTGAAAAATGTTGAAGGATAACATGAAGGTAGACCCCATTAGCTGTTCAAAGTATTGACAGTAAGGATATCAAGTCTGGTTCCAATGGTGATTTTGAAATGTTATATATATTAATAAATATGTACAGTACCTATATATTTCTTGACAAGGGATTTATCTCATCTGGATAAATGTTCTCAAATTTCAAAAAGGCTCAAAGATCCATTTATAACCGTCATGTGTGAACATGTTTCATCACTTCTTCAAGTCTTTGGTTGTATAACCCTTATTATGTCCATTTACGTCCATGCGTACCCTGTTTCCGCACTATGAGGGAAAAAAAGGAGCAATTGGAGTAATGTGTAAGGCCAAAAGCTCTCCAGCTCCATTCTCTCTCCTCATTGGCTTCTCTTGTAGATAATAGTGGGCTGACTCAGCGGATTGCGAGTAATCACTAAGAGGTACATCAAATCACCATCTTCGAATTAATTGGCTGTTAAAGGGGGTGAAACTGGGTTCAAAAGAACTTGGCAAATTACTGTCATGTCAGCCAGAGACCCCCATAGAAAAGAAAATATCGGTTCAAGAGATCATTAAATAATTAGCTTGTAATAATGACTCAGTATGAGGCTAGTTCTGAATCATATGAGAATAATTAAACCACAGCACACCTTCTTAACCTCACATTAGGCTTGATTTTTTTAATCTTCTCCCCTCTCATCAGTGTTTAAGCTCATTATTTCTGCTCTCTTTCTCTTTTATTAATTAGCAATGGGAGTATGGTATACACTGCATGTGTGCTAAATTTAATGCCTTACACGTGGAGTGGTTTATTTTGTCTTCATGACAGTCTACGTTAGGAAGTTGTTAGCGATTTTGTGTGATTTGCTCACTAGCTGACTTGTACTGTACTTGAAAAGTAGCTACTGTTCAACAAAAGGCCTCAAATTGCAATTGACATCTTAATGTCTGTGAGCATTTAAACATCCGCAAAGGACTGCTCAGATACAATATTTGCTAAGAAAATCTAAAACTAATCTACGCAGGCAAATAGACTTGTAAAACTCCATTTCATGTTTGCAATACTTTTTGCAGCCCTTTGTTTTATGTATTGAAGATATTAGATGAAAAAACTATTAAAAAAAAGAGTTATTTAAACAGCACTCTAATCATATTATCCTGAACATGAAGCTGTGAATCCAGAATCAGTCGAGGGATTTAAGAAAAGTTCAAATTCTTATAATATAGGCGAAAAGATTTTTGAAAAAAAAAAAGAAAAAAGAGTCCTGTAAACATAGTTTAGCAACTCTGGACGATCATGAGGTCGGATTTATCAAATGTATTTTTCACAGAGTGCCTTGATTCAAAATACTGCCAAACCAGAAGTAAACCATGTTCATCTTTTTCCCCACTATAATGAACTTCTACAGCCCTATCACTATAACTTGCTATATTTAAAAACAAAAACAATGACTCGGTTGGTCATGTTTTGTCAAACCAAAGAAAGAAAGTCACGAGTCTTATGACTGCTACCACCTGTAAAAAGTACTTTTACTTGGAGTAAAAATATTGCCCTTTGATTTTTGGTAGGAAAGGCCAGGGGATTTTAAAAGCTGAGTCGTTTATCACAGAGAGAGCCGAGCAATTTTCAGTCAGCAGGAATTCATTTTGAAAAGCTTTTTCGTCTGGATTTGCCTAAGATATAACTGGCTCTTTTAAAATAAGGACAACAAGTACACACAGAAGCATTCACATTCAAGCAGAATAGACAAAATCCTATATAATACTATCTTTACAGCATTTTCACTTTAATATATGCAGTGCCTACAGAAGTTTCCACATTTTGCCTCTCCATAACCACAAATCTTAAAAAATTTCTGATAAATCGTGGTGGTTGTCCTGCTGGAAGGTGAAACTCCTAGCCGCAATGCTACTGGCTATCTCATTTTAAACGTTTCTGTATTTTTTTTAATGTGTTCTGTTTTACAAAGATAATTTAAGGTAAATTAAGTGGTTGAACTAACAAAATTGGAAGTTATAATTGTTTATTAAGGGGAATTGGAAGTATTCACTGATTTCAGCTATTATTCACTGCTGGGGGTTTCCATTACCTTTTTATATTCGTACACAGTTTACACTAATTTCATATTAGATTGAAAAAAAGATGTTGAAGTTTGTAACATGGCAAAATGTGGAGCGGTTGAAGTTTGTCAAAGGTTTTTCCAGAGGACATGTATTCATTTACTGGGGAGAAAGAGAAAACTCAACAACAACATGCTATGATATTTAGATAACACTTGCTACTAGCTTGACTAAAGATTAGGGCGATGGTTAGGAGGCTTCCTCCTGTCAAATCATCATCTAATCCTAAACTAACAAGAGCAGACATACAAAAAGCTGGCCAGCCATTTTAAGAAGAGTTTGATACCAAGTACGATTGTAATAAATGATTGTTGTGAAGGGTATAAATAGCTTTTGACATGAACTTTTCAATAAAATCTGAATTAAAAAAAATTATGTTATATTGTTACATATTTTATTTATTTTTATTTTTTCTATAGGATTGTTTTTCATAAAAGTATGATTAACTGAAGAAGGATTGCATCTTTGCAATGTATTTTTTTATACTACTAGGGTGGAGGCTTTATTTAAACCCATTATTATTATTATTATTATTTCCTTAATATATGTATCTGCATTTTAATTGTGCAAAATAATATATAATGTTTAAAAATCACTCATATATTTAAACAGTTATTCCCTTAGGAGATGCCTTTAACTTTGTTAAATGAAAGTGACATTTAATTCTGTACAGTATAGTATGTACTTGTTAAATATAAGCTATGCTCATCACAAGTTGGTGAATTTGTGAAGACAGTAATGCTCTTCTGCCTCACCTGTTTTTTTCTACTAAACTATATTTATGTAGAGGAAATGTCATTTGCATGAGATTGGGATTTTACTGCAACACAGTTGTGATCTTTTTTTTTTGTTGTTGCTACTTTTTATAAATGGGTAAGTACTTTAGAACTTTCTCCTTAATGCTTCAACATCGACAACAAATTCTTACCACATTCCAGAAGAGAGGGTTGAATATGATGGCAATCACTGCGATGGAAAGGTTCGGGTCATGAAAGTTAATGTGTCTTATGAATTCTTCAATCGGCACCAAGTCCATCTGAAAAAACAAAGCACAAATAACGGAATCATAAAAAGTGACCAAACATTTTTTTTTTTTTTTTTTTACCATGGAACAAATGGTTAGATGTAGCTTAATGCCGTTACTAGAAACAGCATTAAGCAGCTGGGTTACTAGCAGCACCCAGCTGCTAGAAACCCGGGTGGCCATTTACTTCAAGCCATGATTTTTCCCCATTGCACTTTATTAATTCAAGGCAACGTTTATTTGTGTAGCCCCATTTACACACAAGGCTATTCAATTTGCCTTGCAGAAAGGAAGAGGATCTGAAAGAGGACACATATTACAGTTTTGGGACAGTACAAGTACATTTTCTTCCATTACAAGAGTCTAATGATTAAGAGCGTTAACAGATGTACAAAGCCACAATTTAACTTAAAAAGACCAAATAAACCTGCAGATTTTTACCTGCTCACAGTTGCTTTCGCTTATTGAACATATTTTTCCCTAAAGCCCTGGATTCATTAGTTAGCTTCATTAAAGATGGATTTGTTTGCTACATGTTTTACAGAGAAAAATGAATGCTAACCCACTGAGTAATGTTAAGGCAACAGCCTTTCCACCTGTCTGATTTAGACTCTCCATCTGATGCCTCATTTCCACTAAGCAGTATGGCACAGGTCAGTGACCTACATGGACCTACAACTGAAGGTCCATGCAGGACTATGGTACGGTATGTTTATTCATATTCTCAGTTAATACAATAAATGTTCAGTCAGGGTCAATACCTCAGTCTTGGCCTTTAACTAGCAATCATACCATGGCCCAGCAAGGATAGGCGGGTATGGACCGCTGGATGGAAGCTTGAAAGGCATAAATGCTCTGGATTTAAATTTGGATTTTCTAAATCAAACTCATTTGCAACATTTTGCTGCTATAGTTCAACAAGAAAAGAGGAAGAAATTAGATCTGTATCATTTAAAATGACCTACAATAATAGGGTGATCAAATTAGCTCCTCTAACTAATGAGATTCAGGGCTACATAAAGGATGATCTACTGTTGAGACAAAGTGAGAGCAAAAACTTTAGGTTGAGTGTAGTCACTTTGGCTCCAGGGTGAATCATGTTTTACTGCACAATGTCGGGGAAAGAAGAGCAGCGCTATCAAAGATACTGCAAGCTCAACAAGGACTTGTAATTTCTCCCTGGCATGACTGGATATAAAAAAGGCATTGATGAATTCAGAGTCACCAGGATGTTTAAAAAAAGGTGGAAAAAACTCAACTGATTGTGGTTTCTTCTTTGATTCTGAGTTTGTGGAGAAAGCCACTGAAATTAGAGCTAAAGCCTACACAATAAAAAGCTCTATAATGATATCATGTAAAATGTTGTCAATAGAGAGCACTAGAACTGCCAAAAATGTCAAATTTACAAGTGTATATTTTTGCATTAGTAGAAAAAAATAAATAAAAAAAATCTGGTAAAGCTGGAGCTTTCTGTTAATAATTTCAATCATTTCAAACTCCTAATAAACCAAACCGACATTTTTAACTCTCAGCTCAATTTAGACAAAAACTAAAAAATGTACTTTTTAATGATTCATATTATTAACAATAGCAAAGGTAGAAGTAGCTACATTTGATAGTCTTATTTCCAATTTACTGGCCTTTTTAGACAAGAAGTCTTTTAATTTCTCTATTATGACCCAGAGTCACTGGATTAATAGTCGCTTTCAAGGTCTGAGATTCTTCAATGTTACTTCTTGGCCATTTTTGCATAAATCCTACAACACTGCCCTACTAACGCTTGTGCAGTGAACATTAAAAAGAGCAAAGCATATAAAACATACAAGCACCATGGAAGAATAGTAGAATATGATAACTGCATATATTACCCAGACAGAATATTGCACAAGGGTATTGCACATTTTCCCGAAGGGTGACACATGAACCTGCTTTCCGAATGGTGATATGCCACATAACATGTGAATTGAGGGAGTATCATTATTGCACATGTTCGAAATGTGTGTGAAAGCTGTCAAGCTTGTTTTCAGAATCATGCTTTTATTTTGGAGAGGGCCTCCCACCAGCTGTGTTCCGGTCAGACAGAAAACAAAACTGGAGGCAGTGCTGCGTCTCAGCCTGCCAGCCTGCCTAGCTTTACCTTGGAGTAGTCGACGTTGTTCAGACCTCCGCAGCAGTCAAGCGGGACCGGCTGGTTGTTCTGTTCGGCAGCAGGTCGGGTTTCCCGCTCAGCAGCAGCACCGTCGCTGTCGCTCATTCACTCCCCCAGATACGTGGCAGAAAGCCGCGCTATCAGCCGTGTCAAAGAGATAACAAATGTTACTCAATAAATAGGGAAAGGGTCCAATTTAAACTCTAAGAAGAGGCTAGTGGCCTAGCTGTTATGCTATTCATGTCTAAATAACGTCTACCCCGCTCGGTGCATTCTGGGTAATGTGGTTCAAATTTATTTTCGATTTTTTTTTTTCCTTTTATTTCTTCCTGCGTTATATCCATGCATATGGCCCGATTAAAGCCTGTTTCTTTTTGTACATATTATTGATATTTATTGTAAATTTGAAGAAAACTGAGGAATTCAGGTTGTAGTAAGCAATGAAAAACATTAGAAAAATACTTAAAAAAAATATTTTGGAAAATGGAATAAATCTCATCTATTTGTGGTGAGGAATAAATTTTTACACTTTTAAACATTTTCCCACTTAAAGTAGCCTATTAAGACAGACATGCATATGCAGCAGACACGTCATCAGAAAAGTGCTCTTTACCATTTTAAAGAATCTTTGGCCTCAGATATTTGATTTTGCGTTCTACCTACTGTTAAACCACAGCGAGACTGAAAGAGTTGTCTGAGGCTTTCAAAAATAAGATTGTTGCAGCAACAATGAAGCATAAAGTTGGACATTTGGTGATGCAAGACCATCTTCTGTGAATTCTACAGGGCATCCAGGGGTGGAAGTTAAACATTTTCTCCACCAGCCACAGGAAGTATACTTAAAAGTTATATAGTTAACCTTTGCTTTGGATTCAGCTGCATTGTACGAAGTAAATGTGCACCGAAGACGGAAAATGTTTTATAGTCTCAACCTTCCAGGTCTGTCTGTTTCTTTGTTGTTTTCATGACGATGATGATGTGGAGTCATATCCTACATTTACATTTTCTCCTCTCATTTCTTTCTTAGTCATCCTATTTTTTCTCATCCACTTTTAATGGTTTACCTTCCCATTTCCTTCGCCATAATATGTCTTTCTATCCGTTACCTCACTCCTTTTTCCATTTTTTATGGCATTATTTTTCCTCTCAATTTCTACTTGTTTTTCTTCTAGCGCTTCAATTCAGTTATTCCATTTTTTTTTCCCCAATAAAAATTTATTATTTGTTGCCTCTTTGTCTTCTCCTCGCTCATTATGTCTTGTCTGTCACATTAATTGCACACTTGTTGTCAGCTGTTATTTTGCTCCGACCTTCCTCCTCTGTTACCCCCTACCATTTGTTTGGAGCGAGTCGGATGAGTAGGAGACACCTCATGTGGAGGCAGGAACAGTGGCAGATTCTGAAGCCCTGATCACTTTGTGACCCAGCATAATGTTTGTTCATCAGGGCATCATAAAAAAACAAATAAAAAAAAACAAGGATCACATGAAGATTATGAACGTATTTGGAGATTTGGTCTCCTTTCTTTCTTTGGTTCTTCTTTGGTTCAGCTTGGATGCAAACACATCAACAAGAACATAAAGAGACATTTTTACAGTCTTGTACCTGTACGATGCGTCACTGAAAGCGGATTAGCTTTCGACTTCAAAGGACAAACATTAGTCATGGTGAGTACATAGTTAAATGCAAGGGGAAACTGTAGAATAAAGAAGAAAAATATGCCTACAATATCTCCTTCCTATAACATCTGAAGTGACATTACTTAGGCCGTGTTTATGCCACTTGATGCCATCAGTGGTGCCCAGAAGAAAAATTCAGAGCAAACCAGGAGCGGCCAAAACCTTTTTTGGGGCCCTACACAGATTTTTAATTCAGGGCCCCCCTATACCAACATGTCATCGCCGGATATTTCATAATAATGGCTATTGATTTTAACCTCACAAGAGTGGCAAACTAAATATGCTCCAATTAATTTGCACGTTGAAAGGCAAGATTGATATTTAAGTGTGGGATATTTATTTATTTGAAGTAACATCTGAAGACAAACACTAAATTTACAGTTGGCAAATGTCATATCTTTTTTTAAATTTGGAAGAAATGTGTAAAATGTCCAATCTATGACCCTTTGCACATGATAGAGGAGTTCAAAACATATAAAATACTGTGGAGAATTTATCCGTCCTCCATGCTAAGTTCTTGATGTATGAGGTTGAGGTCAGTGAGATGAATTTATGAATTCCATTTATTAATACCAACATACAGCTGGTCCATTCCTCATGCTACCTTTAAGAGCTAGCAGGACAAAATGGCACCCAAGAACAGTTTGTGATCCCCTTTGTTAGCCTTCATCTAAGCTACGCCCTAAAGAAACATTCTGGAAAGTAATTAAGATGAAAATAACTGGTTTCTACAGCAATGCACTGGTTTTCCTTTTTAAGCTGTTTATGTTTCTGCAAGAAGCCAAGAAAAAAAAATTATAGCTGCCATCATTTTTTTCTCTACCATAGTGGTCTATATTCTCTACTAATGGTTTCATACAAGACACAGACATGTAGAGTACATCTTAGTGAGGTCATTCATCCATGCAGCCATATTTAGCTGCATAAATCTATTTTCTTCCTCCTTATCCAACCATCCACCCAGTTACAGAGCTACCAATGAGACATTCATGTGTTTCATAATTCACTCACACACCCACAGTTATAAATCATGACTAGTGTTTTTTTCTCTCCCTACTGATCGGTCTGCTGAGCGACGTCCTGCCCGATCGCCCGGCGCAGGCGATCAGATAACGTGGGACAGGAAATTGGTCAGTGCTGTAAATCTGAAGCAAACAAAACCAATAATCGTCCAACTCTGCGTCCCGGTCATTCCCACCACTGCTGTCGTCAGCGCCAGCGGTTCAGTACTGTACACCTCGTCCATTAATTTGTTGCAATCATGTGCCAAACTAACTGTAATCGACGCATCAGCCTTCCCCGTCTTCCCCCTCTTGACTTGCAGACGCAGACTTACAGTTACATCAGGCAACAAGATGTCCTGATGCAGCTGGAGTGTTCTGCTGCTCACGGGCATCAGCGGAGTCCTGGCGTTGTTGTGCCGGTACATGTGCACGCCCTCGTACCCTGCAGGTAACCAAACAGACGGAGCAGGATCAGGTTTGAGCTGGTATGGCGCAGTCGTACTATGATAAAATATATTAAAAGTGCTTAATTAGATTTGCGATAAGGCCCGGGACTGGGACAGGACAGCAACAGTGACGAGATTCTCATAAACGAGGATGCTAACAATTCCAAGAATGATGCAGGATTGGAGCTCCAGTTTATTTGTTTGTTTTTTTTTATAGCAAAATATAGTTGCAAAGCAACAAATCCAGTCAATAAATAACTACTTATGCACACAGGTGAACTGTGCTAGAGAAAGAACTCGAATTGCAAAAACGGTTTGAGTACAATTGAATTAATAAGGACAGTCAAAGACAAGCAGGTAAACGTCCCTTCATTTTCAGTCCTGTTTACTCTGATACCCCGTAATAAAATTCAAACGACTGTCTTCAGAACTCAATGACTGAACAATATACCTGTATGTAATTAAGGGTGCATTACTGCTGCTGGTTCTATGAATATTGTACAGAACTTTGGTGCAATTAATAGGTGTTTCTAAAGTGCTTTATGAATTAAATTGATATTGACCAGCCCTGTTTAGTTCACATTAATCAAAGCATTTGTTTATCTAAAGTCCATGTTTGTTTGGAAAGGTCCGAATGTGTAGTCCAATTCTGATGCAGACTAAAAAAAAAAAAAAAAAACTCTAGTCCACCAAAAAAAAACTTGGGCCTTGGTTCGGCTGAAGTGAATTTTGGCATGGTTTGAATATATGTCAAAGAGGAAGCGGACTATAGTGCAGGGCATTGTGGGTAAATACAGCTAAAACTCTAGAGCAGTGGTTCTTAACCTGGGTTCGATCGAACCCCAGGGGTTCGGTGAGTCGGTCTCAGGGGTTCGGTGGAGCCTCTGCCCCGGAGGTAAAGACACACTGTG
>NW_006799943.1:3959738-3967462 GCF_000485575.1 Poecilia formosa | reverse complement strand
TCAAACGACTGTCTTCAGAACTCAATGACTGAACAATATACCTGTATGTAATTAAGGGTGCATTACTGCTGCTGGTTCTATGAATATTGTACAGAACTTTGGTGCAATTAATAGGTGTTTCTAAAGTGCTTTATGAATTGATATTGACCAGCCCTGTTTAGTTCACATTAATCAAAGCATTTGTTTATCTAAAGTCCATGTTTGTTTGGAAAGGTACGAATGCGTAGTCCAACTCTGATGCAGACTAAAAAAAAAAAAAAACTCTAGTCCACTATAAAAACTTAGGCCTTGGTTCGGCTGAAGTGAATTTTGGCATTGTTTGAATATATGTCAAACAGGAAGCGGACTATAGTGCGGGGCATTGTGGGTAAATACAACTAAAACTCTAGAGCAGTGGTGAATGCGCATATGAAACTGGGGGGTTCGGTACCTCAAAAAAGGTTAAGAACCACTGCTCTAGAGCTAGCGGCAAAAATGGATCATCATCATTTGCAAAAATCTAAAGAGAAATCCTACGACCACTAAAATTCATACTACTGTAGGGATGTGTGTGCTTTTGTGTTTAGTTCCTGTGTTGTTGTGTTTTCCCCTTGATTGGCCCCATCTGTCTCTTGTCCCATTTTACTACTACTACTATTAAAAATAGAATGTGTTTTTAAAGTTTTCACCAGCCTAAAATGCTCGGCACAGTCACACCTCTTCCTATCTTCTGTTTCCGCCTAAGACAGTTTCCCTCTTTGCCTCCCGTCCTGCCATTACGGCGCAAATGAGGCGCGTGACGATTAAACATCGCGTGTAAACACTGGGTTGCCATGGTAGTGGATCGATACTGGTGATGGTTCCCGCGTGAGCGTCACTGCAGGTTGATGGGAAACGGCATTCTCGTGCGGATCATTAACTGTACCACAAAGAAAGAAAGAAAAAAAAAGACAGAGAGAGAGAGGGAGAGAGAAAGACAGATAAAGAGAGAGATGCCAGTGCGATACTGAAGAAGAAGACACTTCTTAATTACTAGCAGTAACTTAATACAGCTGTCTGCCGAAGGTTTAATCGAAGGAAATTTAATCGGGAATGATCTATAAATAGATCCCGGAGAGAAGTTGTCACCAGTCCTTGTTACGCCGTGACACCGGCTTTGAGTTTGACCTTTAACATTGACAGTTCCCATTAAAAATATTACACAGCACCCCTGCTTTAGCGACATACCAGTGAATAAATACCTCCCTATTAAAAGTGAGATTGACAGAAGGAAGCTCATTGGCTCTGCCCTTTGCCCACATTGTCACCGGGAAACATGCGTCACTTCTCGGCGGGAGGTTCTTTTTAGACGAGATTAACACGCTTTTCTAATTTAATAGCAACATTATGATGCCGTCAGAGGAGAAAGGGGGTAAAGTGGGCTTTAATTTTGACAGAAAGTTTCGGAATAGAGAACGAATCGGGCATAAATTTGTTGCGAAAGCCGAGACAAATTCTGTCATTTGTTTAGTTATGTAAAAAAATGTAACCCATTCATCTGGATCCTCCAATTAAGTTTTTTTGCTCCCTCCTTCCCTCACACCCTTCCTGGGTTTTTCCACTCGCTGCCCCTTACCCTCCAGTCTTTCACCAGCCACAGTTATTGTGTCTAATGACATGTTGCTGACGTAAGCGTGGCGGCCCCTTCTCACTTAGCCCACCAGCTCCTCAATAATTTATGTATTCATTTACTTGCGCACTCGGTTGTTGCCCCCTATCCCCCCCGTCACTCCCCGCTGATAATTCAGACACCTCTTTAATCTGCTCGGCGCTGGGATTTTTCCAGTTTGTGCTGGGAAGTGGGTTATTAAAGCAAAAGTAGGTAAACACTGACAACTAGTTGAGACTTGAACAAGGGGTTCAAGTGGAAATCCTGCTGAGGGCCTGTGGAGCCAATGACCTCACCTGTAATGTGGTTAGTTTTTAACGCAAAATGATACAAGCTGAACTTCTTCACACGTCAGATTAATAAATTTCTTTTTCAGCCTTCATGTGCTAGACCAGCACAAAGCAGGTCAGACCCATTCAATAAATTTTAATATTGATAATTTAATTTATTTCAGGAACTTCACCACTAAGTGAAACATATAGAGTTATTCCACGGTGACGGATGTATGCCAAATGAATGCGTTTTTGAATTCATTGAATATGGCTGCAATACTTGTTTTTTATCTGAAAAGTGTGGCACGGATCTGTATTCAAATCCTTTCTATCCGACACTTGATATAATAATATAATCTAGAGGGAAGTCTGCAGCAACAGCTCCAGTTGAAACCAGAAGTTTGCATACACACTTCTGAATGTGGAGAAAGTTACAAAGAAATCTCAGGAAAAAATATGCTCTCAGTAAGTTTTCTGGCATTTATTATCTATAAATAATTCTGGTTATCCTAACGGACCTAAACCAGGAGAAGTTTGGTTTGATTTACTGTCAGACAGTAAAAAAAAAAAAAAAAAGTATTTTTATTTGGTGTATGTGAATGTCAGGTTTCAACTGTATGTTTAGTAAAAAAAACTATATCAACTTTATTTTTTACCTATGTATTTGTACATTATTCAATGTCTGACACACTGAAAATATATCTGAACTGAATTTGAACCCTTAGAAAGTCTAACACATTTGAAGTGTTTAACAATGTTTATTTTTTATTTTTTGGTGGAGATAAACATTTTAATCTCTTTTATATTTGACCAAACTTTGTCATCTTACAATAATGAAATGAGTATAAAATTCCATCTCTAAACATGTCCCCTCTGAGCTTCTGTAAGTTTCTTCCTCACTCAAACACACTTTCCTTCTCATGCGACCCTCTGTACTCGGTGGATCCCCGTAGCTGCGGGATACGGCCAAATGAGCGCACAAAGAAACACTTTGCTTCAATTATGCAACGAGCCTCCATGGGGAATTACTCTCTAAACTTATGACTCCTGAGGGCTGAAGCTGTATGTTGGTATCCTGCGTCAGTAGAAGATCAGAGACCGCTGGTTGTTTGGGTCTTTCTTTCTCTTGCAGAAGAATTAGCGCAGACTGCTGACTCTGAGTCCACATTAATGCAGGGTAGAACAGGGAGAAACGCCCCCATGTGTCGTTTCTGGACTTTCCATCAAAAGAATTGGACAGAAGCCAGCAGTGTGCTTGGACAGAACAGAGAGATGAAATGTTACTATGTTGTGCCTGAAGGCATCATCAATTGGAAATGATGGCATTTGAGGTAGATGGGCAGGTGTGAATCCCCTCATGCCCAGTTTTTGTCATACGGCAACTACAACCTTATTCACTGTTACTTTTGTATAAAGGAAAACAACACAAAAACGCTGAAGAAGACTCTGAGAACAACTTCCTCCTTTACTAAATGTAAACAAAAATAGAGATTTTTGCAGTCGTACAATTTCTCTTTTGTCTTTGATTAAAAAAAAAAGACCACAAGCCGTTTCTCCCACTACACGTGTTTGTTTTGGTTGTGTTTAACCAGAACACCCTGTGCTATGATTTGCTTCCTGGGTGTGTGGATGTGTTTCGGTCTGAGTGCGAGTCACACTTCTAGATAGGATCTCTGCAGACGGTGTTCCTGACTCCAAGCAGCCTGCAGACCTGCTGCTGAGTCCGTCATTAAGCTGCTGTGGATATAAGGAGCGACAGGACAACGCCTTTATGCTGGATGGTCACCGTCCAATGTGGGCTCTGGTCTGCTAGCGGTCTCCAGTGTTCCCTCTGTGAAACCTCTTGTACTTAAGTTAAACTTACGTCCACTCTTTGGGTCGATCCACTGCAGCTCAAGCATCCCCAGGACTTCACCCGGTGGATCACTCAATCCTCAGATCTTCAAACCTAAACCTGTCCACGATTCAGGCTCCAGTTTCCCACCTCCAAACCCGTCTTACCTCCTCCAATGCATACAAACAATAATCATCTCACAAAGCTAACTTTCCTCTTCTCCACCAGGCGCCTCCCAAACCTTTTCAGGGAAAAGGGCGTCCCCCGGTCACACATTTTTCCATCTTGCTCAAAAATGTGTTTTTGCTTACCTGCTGCATTCAAGCGTGGATCACAGGTCCCCATCTCTGGGAGTCAGTGAGCAAGAAGCAAACAACCATGCACACCCACACCAATTAACCGAACAGTCATGTTTTTGGACTGTGGGAGGAAGCTGGAGTACCTAGAGAGAACCCACTCATGCATAGGGAGAACATGCAAACATCATGTAGAAAAGCACAGGCTGGCGTTCTTTTTTTTTTTTTTAGATAAAGTTCAAGTTTCCTCCACCAGTATCACACAAGTACACACACTGAAGTCAGTCAGTACAGCTACAATCACAGAAGAGATGTGAGCCATTGTCAGGGCCTTTCCTCCAGTCCACACCATTATGATTCATCAAAACCAGAGATGTCACCGTTTATCTTATTTAAATTCCCAGGCTTTAGCAAATTGGCCATTTCCTGCTTCATGCAAACAGCTCAACATCGCGCAAAGAAATTCGATTCCGTGTTTTGATAACCAGATCAGCTCCAGTATAATATTTGGAGTAATGCTTATGCATGCAAAATTAAGTATGCTTCCTCAGCTGCTGAATTTATTTACCTTCTCAGTTTTCATTATTTTTCTTCGCAGGGGTAGATGTTAGCAATAAGCAGACCGTGAACTCGTCTGTCATTTCCTTTGCGACGCTGATTTCATTTTCCCACAGCAGCCCGCGGGCTCACGAGGAGCTATTCCTGTAGCTCAAAACATGTCAGCAAGGAAAAGCAGTGGGTTCTATAAATCAGTTACTGACGTGACTGATGGGACCCGTAATCGTGTAGGTGTTTGAATGTTATGATGGTTATGAATGATTGATCCCGTTGCGCATTGACTGAAAGAAAAAGGTATTAGCAAGTGGACACTTTCTTTGAAAGCCTCACAGGCAAACCACATCTTTTAAATATCAAAACAGGAATGAGTCATGATTTTCTTGATCTTTAGTTTAACATGGCATATTACAATAACAAGCCAATGGTTTTTTCTCTTAGTTTGAAAAGAATAATACGGATTGCATTTGTATTACACCATATTTCACCTTATTGTTGGGGGTTTGTGTTTAAAGGGATGTGCATTATCCACTTTCCAACACAAAGCATTGTGCCTGTGGGTCAAACTGGTCCACTTAGGTCTCAGCTGGATAGGACAAATTCTTCCATGTGTTGCATATGTCTTGTGGGGACGGCAAACAGGATTTCTTATGGTTTTCAACTGTCGTGTCTGCCCAGGTTCAGACGCGACAGTCCCTCTATGGACCACCGGACTCCCGAAATTGAGGATCCGTGACATTCGTGACATTCCAGTCATTGCTGCATAGCTCTGAACCAAGTAGCCTTCAGGTCCGTCTTGGTTGGACAGTCAGTGAAGCTGTCACAGGGAGCTGCGAGCGATTTGCGAGGTTCCATTGACATGAATGTGCACACATCACTGCACACATCATACACCCGATTAGCAGAATGGATGCCTAAATGGACGTAGTGTGTTTTTAGCTTAGTCCAGGGGTGTCCAAAGTGTGGCCCTTGAATTGATTTTGTGTGTCCTCCAACTGCAATTCAAGAATAATTAAAATTTGGCCCATAGACAGAGATGGAGACTTTTAATTTGTAATCAGGCTAAAAAATTGTTACCAACATAATTTTCTTACACAGGAAAATGTAAAATGCAACAAAGTATTTGTGATTTATAAGAAAGTTTTAAAAGTTAAAACCAAGAGACTTTTACTGAAAAGCCAACTTTGCTGCACCCAAATCACCTTTTATTCTTTAGTAAACTTGGCTAAGTACAGCGAAACAAGTCCTGTTCTTACTACTGAAAATAAATGTATTCAGTCGAGCCCAAAAGAAACTTAGATTAATCAAAAAAAATTCTGAGTTTTGGTGGAAATGTGGTCCTTTTTCTACAATGCTTTATTTGCTTGGTTTTCGGTTGTTGTTTTCTTTTGTTTTTGCCCTGTGGTGATTTTTGAGCCCACATGGCAAAAAGTTTGGACACCCCTGGCTTAATCGTTGTTCCATCAATAATCTCTGTGCGCTGTGGATTTCTGCAGCTCTTCTGGTGGTCTAATACCTGTTGGCTGCTTCTCTGGTTAGTTCTCACCACGCCCTGTCAGTTCAGATGGCCACCCTCTTACTGTTCCCCATCAATTCTTGGACCAGTGCTCTGTGAGACGTTCAAAGCTTCTTTTATAAACTGTCCCTCCTTTAAAAGTCTTCATACCTTCATCCCTGACCTGTCTGCTGCATTTCTTGGTCTGCAGTTTGTTTATTAATGTTCTCTAACAAACCTTGGAGACCTGTTAGGCGTATCCCAAAAGACACTCTCTAGTCTGGAGTTTCTTGGAAAGCCTTTGGAATGTGAGTGGAGAGGAACAGGCCAAGTAAGAAAGTTAAAAACAGGAGAGGAGAGACGGGAGGCAAGACGAAAAGAGTTCTAAGAAATTCATTGTTTAAAAGAACTGCAGCAAGCAGGAACAATTGGATCTTTGTAACAATCGTCACACTGCTTGCGAGACTAAACTGAATTCATCCGAGAGTTCACGCATATGTTCAAATACATTAAAACACAAAACTGATCATTCAACCCAGCTCTAAGCAACCAGACACAGCTGAAGATGAATCTACTGATCTATATGAACTGATTTACAGACACGTGTGTGATGGCCATCAGTTCTGCCCCGTGTCCACACGCAAACAATTTTCTTTTAAAACGGGTTGCAGAGTGAAACTTTCGCCCTCACATGTTCATGTGCTTTTGGGATGTACTAGCCCTCATTAACTTGACCTATAAATTGTGCCATGATGCACTTTTTGATTCTTTTCTATTCAACAGTTATGCTTTAACTTTGCGTCTAAAACCCCTTACCATTAAATTATTTATCTAACCGAACAAATATGAATTAATTACAGAAAACCTCTCCAATGAGGGTCAAAAGGATTAAGTGTTCCTTTTTTGTAACCACCAACCCAGTCTTCTTTCGGGAACGGCGTGGCTCGTGTGCAGACGGAGAATAGCAAGAAAAGGGATCAGTTTCTTTATTCGGGTGGTTTGTACTCGTTGATCTTTGAAATCAAGACTTTGCCATGATGCAATGTGAGCGAGCGTGGAAACGCTGCAGCAAAAGCGTGATTTATATTCAGGGCAGTGGCGGATACATGAATAGAGACAGTGATGTTTTCGGGGTTAACAGGTTTACTGTGTTCCCACCGTGTAATCCCACACGTTCTCGGGTGGCTCAGGAGCAGAATCACATGAAACATCAATGTGAAGCTGCTGCTTGTGTTCTGCTAAACCACAGAGAAAACACAACGGCAGTTTACTGTCTGTGATCCTCTGGGAGGATTTTTCACATGTTCACTTGCATTGTCACTTTTTGTCAAGTTCAAGTTTAAATGTTGGGCTGGCAGCTAAATGGGAATCTGTATTCTGAATGTTTGCAGGTGTAAGTGTGCGACTTTCAGTCAGAAAAACTAGATCTTAATATTTCTTTCTGTCAAAGATGTTGCATTGACAGGTTTTATCATTAAATGTTTTGAATATTAACATAAAAAATATGTCTTGTAAAGGATTTCATTCCACTTTTTTTTCTCATTTTGCCTCCCATACAATTAAAACATCTGTGTTTATTAGCATGTTATGTCAAAAAGACGAGGACAAAATAAATGAAAAAATAAAAAAAAAAAAAATAAATAAA
>NW_006799943.1:3951656-3959728 GCF_000485575.1 Poecilia formosa | reverse complement strand
GTGTATTAAAACTAATTAATTCTTCTTTTTTCTTTTTATTCACCAATTAGGGCGCACAGAAAAAAAAAACATTACAGACCAACAAATTAGTACAAAATAGCCGAATAAGAGAAAGAATAATAAAATAAACAAACATACAATCAGAACAAAGACAAAACACAGAATATTATCAAATGGAGTCACAACAAAAACAATAAAAATTGTTTAACAAGTGTGGATTAGAAAATGTACTTATATTTTTGTTTAATGTTGGGCGTTAGTTTTGATTTGCACTAGTATTTTCCTATTCTCTAATATTCCTTGATTAATCTGGGGTCAGCTATTTTGGATAGAAGTGGAAAAGAGAGAGAGAAAAAAAGATCATATACAAGTTGATAACTAAACTTGAAATGTTTTAAAGAAATTTAAACAGGACCTGCCAAAGTGTGTCCATCGGATGGAACCCAGCATTGTCTCTATTGAAATACTACTTGTTTCATACCACAGAAGAAGAATTGTACAGCTGGTGAATTTTACAGAAAAGATTTTTTTTTTTGTCATTGCCAGTGAATATATTATAAAACAGACTTTCAACACAGAAGTAAAAATCAGATTTATTCTTTGTGACAGTTTGTTACAAGAAAAATACTCTTATCTCTTGGAAACAGATTAATCATTGTTTATAAAGCATAGTCTCTTTTGAAATACTGCTTATCTGCTTAGACTAAAGAAATTTACATTTGGTAAATTTTGCAAAAGTAAAAATCTGATGTTTACTTTGTGGCACTTGGTTACCAGAAAACACTCTCGTCTCTTAGCAACAGATATTGTTATTGTTCAAAAAACATAAGATTTCTTCTTGTCTTTTTAAATACTACTTATGTTACACTACTTACTTCTTAACCAGAATTGTGCAGTTGGTGAATTTTTCAGAAAAGTTAATTTTTTTTTTCTTTTCGTCAATGGTGGTGAATATATTATAAATCAAACATTTATTGCAAAAGTAAAAATCTGATTTATACTTCGTGACAGTTCGTTACAAGACAAAAAAACGGTCATCTCTTAACATTAAATTAATTATTGTTTATAAAGCATAGTCTCTTTTGAAATACTGCTTATCTGCTTAGACAAAAAATGTACGGCTGGTAAATTTTGCAAAAGTAAAAATCAGATGTTTACTTCATGCCACTTGGTTACCAGAAAATGTGCTCATCTCTTAGCAACAGATTGACAACAAATATTGTTATTCTGCAAAAAACATTAGATTCCTTCTTCTCTTTTGAAATACTACTTGTTTCATTCTACAGAAGAAGAATTGTACAGTTGGTGAATTTTAAACAAATGTAAAAATAATATTTTTGTCATTGCCGGTGAATATATTATAAAACAGACTTTCAACGCAAAAGTAAAAATCAGATTTATACTTCGTGACAGTTTGTTACAAGAAAAAAACTGTTATTTCTTAGCAACAGATTAATTATTGTTTATAAAGCATAGTCTCTTAAAATACTGCTTATCTGCTTAGACTCAAGAAATTTACATTTGGTAAATTTTACAAAAGCAAAAATCTGATGTTTACTTCGTGGCACTTGGTTACCAGAAAACACTCTCATCTCTTAGCAACAGATTAACAACAAATATTGTCATTGTTCAAAAAACATAAGATTTCTTCTTCTCTTTTGAAATACTACTTATGTTACACTACTTAGTACTTAACCACAATTGTGCAGTTGGTGAACTTTTCAGAAAAGTGAAAATGTTTCTTTTTTGTCATTAGTGGTGAATACATTATAAAACAGACATTCAACATAAATGTGAAAATCTGATTTATACTTCGTGGCAGTTCATAACTAGAAAAAATACATCTCTTAACTCCAAATTAATAACAAGTAATATTGTTTATAAAACATAAGATTTTTTATAAAAGGTTTTATCAGCTCTAGTGGCCTTTATTTGATAGTTAGTTGACAGGAAAGTGGGTAATGAGAGAAGGGGGAAGACATGCAGCAAAGGTTGCCAGGTCGGGAATCGAACCTGCAACAGCCACGTCGAGAACTGAGGCCTCCATATGTGGACTGTGCTTAACCCCTGCGCCACCACAGCACACCAAGACATAAGCTCTTTTGAAGTACTGCTAATGTGCTTAGACACGAAAAAAATGTACACTTGGTAAATTTTGCAAAAGTAAAAATCAGATGTTTACTTCGTGGCACTTGGTTACCAGAAGACGTGCTCATCTCTTAGCAAACAGATCAACAACAAATAGTTATTGTTCAAAAAAACATAAGATTTCTTCTCTTTTGAAATACTACTTTTTCATACCACAGAAGAAGAATTGTACAGCTGGTGAATTTTACAGAAAATATATATATATATTTTTGTCATTGGTGGTGAATATATTATAAAACAGACATTCAACACAAAAGTAAAAATCTGATTTATGCTTCGTGACAGTTCGTTACAAGAAAAACAATGGTCATCTCTTAACATTAAATTCATTTTTGTTTATAAAGCATAGTCTCTTTTGAAATACTGCTTATCTGCTTCAACAGAAAAAGTGTACGGTTGGTAAATCTTGCAAAAGTAAAAATCAGATGTTTACTTCATACCACTTGGTTACCAGAAAATGTGCTCATCTCTTAGCAACAGATTGACAACAAATTTTGTTATTGTGCAAAAAACATTAGATTCCTTCTTCTCTTTTGAAATACTACTTGTTTCATTCTACAGAAGAAGAATTGTACAGTTGGTAAATTTTAAACAAAGTGAAAAAAATATTTCTGTCATTGCCGGTGAATATATTATAAAACAGACTTTCAACGCAAAAGTAAAACTGTTATCTCTTAGCAACAGATGAATTATTGTTTATAAAGCATAGTCTCTTAAAATACTGCTTATCTGCTTAGACTCAAGAAATTTATACTTGGTAAATTTTGCATAAGTAAAAATCAGATGTTTACTTCGTGGCACTTGGTTACCAGAAAACGCGCTCATCTCTTATTATCTTATTATTATCGTTCAAAAAACAAGATTTCTTCTGCTCTTTTGAAATACTAATTTATCTTCCACTTCTTACTACTTAACCAGAATTATGTAGTTGATGAAATTTTGCAGAAAAGTAAAAAAAAAAAAAAAAAATTATATGTCTATATGTCTATATATATATATATATATATACACACACACACATTTTTTATGTTATAAACTTGCCCTAACTTGCCTCAGAAATTTTGTGTACTGCTGTGGTACTTGTCTCAGTGTAAGTTTAGCTGCTGAGTCATAAAACTGTGACTCAGCAACGTCATTCTGGAAGCTCTGCCCTCCTCTAAATGTTCTGCCATCTCTGTAGTTCTCTACATTTCTGCCATCCTTGCTTTGCAAGGGATTTCAATGCTTTCCTATGCTCTGCTATAGGAGGCCCCAATAAATCAAAGTATATACCAGAACAAAGAATAAATCATTAAAGGACAACTAAAACAACACTTTATGTTATCTTATTAGGTTCTCCCTTTAACCTAACCTCATTATGTCTGATGGCTTTAAATAAAATGCTGTGCAGCTAATTCCTCTTGAACTGCATCCAGACAGGTCAGGAATAAGGCTGAGAAATGTAAAATGGATTTAGGTTATGAAACAATATTCCAAGTTTTGAACATATGGATGACTGTTCAATCCATCATCCAAAAAATGAATAGTGACATCTGATGTGACACACTAATATTAGTGTGATACAAGAAAATGACAGTTTTTAACAAAGAGCTAATGTAGAAACAGCTCCAACTTTAAATGAAATTGAGGATTTTTGAGACTTTATTTTGAACTTTTATCTTTCTATCTCACTCAGGGAAGCCTAATTTACATCAGTGCTAATTTACATACAAAATACAATTAAATTTGATATAAATAAAGTATGTCCACTGTACTTAGTGATTACTTCTTTGACAAATAAACCTGCTCCTTAAAGAATGTAAACATTCCACAGAAATGTCTGATGATGACTTGAGATTTTCCACAGGCAGGCCTAATCCTCAAAAATTTTCCATGGAGCCTGCAACACGCTCCTACACGCCACCATAAATAATCAAATTTCAATATTTATTCATTTGTGTTGTTTATATTGATGTTGAACAACGGCCAATGTGCTCCTGTGGGAACTTAATCAGTTTATTAAGCTATTGACCTCAGAGGACTTATAAGCCGTCCAAGCTGATGAGAGTCTAGTTACATTGTGGATCTGAGGTTTTAAAATATAACCTTTGACTCACCCGGTCCCAGGGTTGTGTTTAAATCTATGTCGCGATGCGTTCCATATGACTGATAGGACCAACTTGCCTCGGAAATTTTGTGACCTGCTGTGGTTCTCGTCTCAGTGCAAGTTTAGCTGCTGAGTCAGAAAACTGTTTGTGATTCAGCAGCGTTTTGCTGAGTCACAAACATATTACCGTAGCCTTGGACCTGGGATCCAAGTCCATCTTTGATTGTCACGTCTAATATACTCTGCAATCTGTCTTATTGCCAAGTCAATAAGATGGAGTCAAAGTTTACATTTCTGATTATTAGTTTTCTCTATAGAGTTTACAAGAATACCTAAGAAAAGCTCTTCTGTTTCCCACAACAGAATGACGTCATTGGTACTTTTAATTAGTTTGTTGTGCCATTAAGCTGTAAATGAAGTCCTTTATTTATTAACTTATTTGCCCTTTTTCTACTCAAGAAATTGCATTTTTCCATAATTGTAAGGATTTTATGTTTTTTCTTTACTGTATACCTCAAAAGTGAAATGAAGTCGTGGTCCTTCCACTTGGAAGGAAAACCGTGAGGTAAGCCGTTTTCTCATACAGCACGGTTTTATAAAAATTAACTCCTTTTTAACGGTTAAGTTTCCAGACAAGTTTTATTTAGAACCAGTGAGAGCAAACTCACTCATCAGACACTTTGTCACAACTGTTGAATTGCTTCTTAGCAAAAAGTGAATTGGCCAATCATACGACAACAACCAAGTGCATCCAGACGGGTGAATAAAACTTTAAGAAATGTGTAAAAAAAAAAAACAAAAAAAAAAAAACACACAGGAATTCAAGCTTTGTTGTTGTTGGGCTGGTGTATTTCAGAAATTTCGGAGATTTTAAACTCGAGGCAGGTCACCTCAGGTTACCTGCTGGTTTTGTAGTGTTGGATTTGATCCAGTGTGTAAAACGCCATAAGTGGTCAGCATTACTGGAAATAGCTGAATAGACGCTCTGTCCATTTATTTTTGGCAAATTGCTGAAGAGAAACTTGAGATTTTTTGAGACGTTTATTCAGTGTGACAATACAAAGCGATGTAAACTGACTGTAGTCTATCTATCTGTAGTCTCTCTATAATCTGTTATAGAGAGAATCTATAACAGATTCTCTCTATAACAGAGAATCTGTTATAGATTCTCTGTTATAGAGAATCTATAACAGATTCTCTAGTTATAGTAAAAGAATTCAGCATTTGATCAAACAGAATAATGTACAAGTAATTTATTTCTTCATCTGAACATTAAAACAGATTTTTCAGCAGTTCTAGAAGATAGCTGTTATAACCGAATTGCATTAACTATTGCTGGCACAAATTCACAGGAAGTCTCCACAAGTCCATGTTTTCTGAGTCATTTTGGGCCAAGTGGGAC
Organism: Poecilia formosa; assembly: GCF_000485575.1. NCBI lineage: Eukaryota > Metazoa > Chordata > Actinopteri > Cyprinodontiformes > Poeciliidae > Poecilia > Poecilia formosa. The sequence continues at coordinate 3,954,092 of NW_006799943.1, read as the reverse complement.
CAATCAGCCCCCTGTAGGAGCCACTTGGCCATCTGCTCCATTAACTGACCACAAAATGTCTATAAAGGCATACAGCGCATATGATCTGTAGCGTACATGAAGATAAAAATACTGCTTGTGAAATTATGCCCCACTGGCTTGGCATCTGAATTATCCCTGAGGAGCCGAGTCCCACAGAAACACAAAACCCTCCGTACTCCTGCATCACTCCATCCCACTTTCAGGGCAGTGGGGCTTTAGAGAAACACAAAACAGAAATCTGGAAGATCCAGTCTATGGTTCATCGGTATTCCTGCAACTTTAACAACATAAAGGATGAATACTAAAGAAGAGTCCAAGCAACAGAAAGTCTAGTGTAAAATTCAGTCCTTGGCTCCATTGTTGGCTAAGCTACATTTGGATTTAGAGTGATACAGTCAGACCTGGAAGTTGTTTGGACGAGTTGACTCCTGGTGGCTGGCAGGAGAACGGCAATTCACTGAACTAGACTGGGTCAAGTGTAAAAGTTTGGCGCAGAGAGGATAGAGGACCGGTTCTGCTTGCCCCCTGGTTCCAGTGAAGGAAACTCGTGGGGTGTTGTCACACCTAAGAGGTTTAGTTGATTTAAAACGAACTCTGGTTCATTTCCCCTCTTTGTTATGGTTTGCTTTTGTAAATGTGAATACAGTGATCGTACTATAACCGTTTGGAGGATGTGGTCTTGGTTTGGTTCCAAATGAACTCTAGAGCGGTTTTGTTTACGGCGTAAATGTGATCTAGCCTCGATCAGACGTGGTTGCCATGTAAACGCTGCAACCTTGAGCCAAACACCTTCCAGTAGACAAGTTTGCTGTAGACTAAACAAGCTAACGAACAATGACGGCATCTGCTTCCTGCCTTTGCATTTGGTACTCCTGACTCGGACACACCTGACCAACAAAGACTGGACGTTCTCATGTGGTTCGTCGTGACAAGTTCTGGTCACTTGAAGTTTCTCCTTGAAATTAAATGGAAACACATGAAAAAGTTAAACCCACTAACTGATTCAGACCAAAGTAAACGAACTGCAGATGTGAAAAGTTTGATCAATAAGCGGCACATTGAACACTTTGTACTATAACAGGCATGTCATCAGAGCTTGTGTGTGTAACACAAAGTGACTCAATACTTCTGGGACTATATTATACAAATCTATTATGTTTGCATTTCATTGTGCAAGTACCATGCCCCCTCTCTCCACCTCCACCGTTACTCCTTTGTCTCCCTTTTTCATACTTGAGACCTGTCGTGTTTGTTGACTCGACAAGATGAGAAGAACAGAAAAAAGTACTTGTAGACTGAATCCGCTCGACTCACCAAGCTGCCAAGAACCAACACATGAAAATAAAACAAGGTCGAGTCAAACAGGGTGGTGTCCGAGGCTCCAAACGTACAGCAGAGTAGAGACACGTGATCGGTATCCGCGACGCTTCGGCGCAGTAAACAAACCAAACTTGGCACGTGAGCCTTGCAGCCAGAGGTTTTCCTCTGTGTTTATTGTCGTTCACTCGGCCGAGTGGACAGGACGTTTATCTTAATAGGACTGCAGAGATGGAAGGCTGGAGGTCGACGCAACAGAAAACACAGCCGCACACACTGATGTTTTCCACGTCCATTGTGTGAACTGAAGCTGAATAATCCATATTACTGTAAACTGAGTCACATGCTGACAAACAATAACTGCTGACTTCCAGTATTGACATGCAAATACATTTGCTTTCCAAGAACATTGATTTTTTTCTTCTTTTTTTTATCTATATACATTGGGAAACATTTACCATCCACTCCACAAATAAACAGGGCAAGGGTCTGAATCAAAAGCAGGTGAAAACAGAAGGCAGAAGGTTTGTGGGTTTGACCTCATGTAACATTAAAAAGGCTATTCAAACAAATTCACTAGACTGGATGAAATGTTTGGTGATAAGAGTTGAACCTCAGGTTTCCTCTATTTCAATTGAAAAATATTTTACTGACCATAAAAAGGGAAATGAAATCTAGATGTAAATACATTTAGCTCCAGTTTCCATGTCAGATTTGTGGAGTGACTAATGATTAATGCTCCGGCTGGCTGGCCATGTTTTGGTAGGTTTGCTGGTGTGTGTGCCACACTCTTTCAATGATGGGTTAAACTGTAGGATGTTCAAACATGACCCTGCTTTAAACTCCCTCCTGTATCTGTCTGCGGTGTTCTTTACCTTTATGATGCTGTTTTTTTTGTTTGTTTTCTCTAGTTAGCCTCTGGGGGTTTAGCAGACCAACTGAGTTTATGTTAACAAAACCCAGATATAAACAATAGGAGAAAATTATAATTATGAAAGAAGTCTGTGTCAGCGGGGCACATCACGTCACAATCCCAAAACTCTTGGCTCCGTCTACGCATCCAAACAAACGTCTCTACAGAAGTTGGAGTCAGTGCTC
>NW_006799943.1:3899947-3950967 GCF_000485575.1 Poecilia formosa | reverse complement strand
AGTTCTAACACAGAGTAATCCAGTGTCATCTAATCCCTGCTGCTTGACTTTGAGAGGCTCTATCCATAAACTTTGACAAATATATTGAAATTGAAGCTATCAGACATACAGTTATTCTTTCTGCAGGGCACAGAAGTACAAGAAGGCATGTCTCAGTGACATAGTCAAAGACAGATAATACATTAAGAAAAGCCCTGGGAGTGATTCATAATGCTAAGAGACAGAAAACACAGAAAGACCAACTATCCTTGAGGATTTTATTGACAAGCTAAAATGGGTGACTCATAGATGGAACAAAGCTGGATCAATATCAGATTTGGGTTGTAATGAGGAGGAGGGGGAGAGGTAGTATATCTTGTCATTATCCTTAAGTCCAACTATGTTTTAAGATGACGTGAGCAGAATTCAAGAAATCAATGATGTTTACGCAGGACGGAGCTCCATCAGACCCAACCAACCAATCATGGAGACTCAAAGACGTCTCCAGACTGATTTAGACCTCTTTGTTACTAGATTTAATTCTGCCTACAACAATAAGTAATGTACCCCGATTACGCATGACGCATGGCCACTTCGCATGCGTCATGTGAAGTGGCCCAAGGTAGGGTTGGGATACCTTGGGCAGCAAGTTGACACTTTTTTTCCCTCCAAGTTGATGTGTTAGAGGCAGAAATAATGCGCAGTGGACAGTCTGACATGAGTCAAGTTAGGATGGTAGGATGACTGGGTCAGTGTGTGTCTGGGAAGTGAAGACTGGCCTGTAAGGTCGGATCCAACGGACAAGCGTAGACTGCTGAAGAAGATAGCTCTTCTTCAGCATTACTTATAAAAAATGTCACAATACATAATACAGAAGTCGATTAACAGACACTAAATAGAGGAGATTGTTTCATGTTTCATCTTCTTAACAGCTGAGGCCTTGACTTATCTCTCTATATCAGTTTGGAGACATCGACACCATGACAAAGGAGACCAAAACAACTCGCATGTTGACTCCTTAGCTGACATGTTTGGACAGTCAAGTGATAATGACCCAAACACTGAACCAGAGGGAGGGTAAGTGGCCTTAATAGCCCTACTAGTGACTAGCAGCCCTATTAGTGTGATTGTTCTGATTACAGGGCTTTGCATTGTCCAGCTAAAACGGCAAAAACACTTTTCAATGTTACAGTTGCGTGACAGAAATTGTGCCGTTTTGTTCTCATTCTCTTGTCCTCCCCCTAATTCTTGTGAAATTTTCGCTCCCCTCTCTATGCCCAACTACTGTACGATTGGTCAGAATTTTGTTTGTACAGAAAACAGGTCCAACTACTCAACCTCCAGGACCCGTCTTTTCACACACAGATGAATAGGCACAACTGTCAGAGGTTGAGAGGAAGTACGTGCTGTTGGACCAAAACACTAAACTCACACTGCTCAATTTTTGTCCAATGCTGCAGGCGAACGTCCCACAGACCCCTTCTGCTCTTTTTTTTTCTGTGTTCTTTTTTTTCTGATAATATAGAAAATGAGATGTTGCAGGTTGTCAAGCATTTCCTTCTCCTCCAAAGTGGTGAATTTGTAAGACTATGACGTATACCACAGTGAGAGGGGTTTCACAGGAACACAGTTTGGTGTGTCTCATGCACTTTGAAGGGTGTGTGCGAAAACGAATGTCCTGCAACCATGTGACCACACGTCGACAGTCTGATTTTGGCACGATGATGCTGGGTCCTGGCAACTTACAAGCCTAATATTTTCAACCCATGATTAGAACTGGAAAAGTCTTTTGGATGAGAGGTGAAATCTCTTAATGAAACAAGAGAAGAAGACCTCTCGCCATCTATTCAAGGTCTTAGGATATGAATTGTGAAGTGTTGCGTTTGTGGCTTGGGGTGATCGCTGTGCACTTCTGAAAGCCCCAATAACAGCCGTGTGAACATCAGAACAGCAGGCTTTCATAGCCGCCTGAAATCCTTGAAATCCACTCGAAAAATATTTATAACTGCCCATTTTAATCTTTCGAACAGCAAATAAATACTAATAAGCATTAACACGCACGATGGAGACGGTCTTAGCACTAACCACTTAACAGACTCAACAGTCTTCCTTTCCTCTGCACTTGGGGGTAAAGGTAATCAGCTTTGCTTAGGTCTTCCTGAGTTAAATTTCAGAAAATGAGATTAACCATAAGTAATAATATAAATGATCCGCTGACTAAGAAGGGTTTAAAAAAGTATCTACTCATTTGGATCCTTAAGCTAAAGTCAACATTCGTAGAAAGGCTTCAGAGGTTTAGAACTGAGTCAGGGCTGAAGGAAGGAAGCTTTTCTATCACAGAATACTTCCATGCCTCGCTAAATATCTCCTGGGGACATTTTTAAATTCAGTGTAAATATTTAACAGCAGGTACAAACTTAAACGTTTCACCCACAATAAGAGAAGCTGGAAGCTGAATTCCCTCAGGCTGCTTGTGGAAATCTGGAGCTCCACTGTTTGTCCAAATATAGCCGCCTCGAATGACAGAAACCAGAAGCTGAATTTTATGATGTGCTTTAAATCAGTCCTTTATAAACCAGGTAGTAACATTAAGTGGGCTTTGTTTAGCTGTTTCTTGTAGCTTTAAAATGAGAAGCTTCATTCTTGAGTTCTCCACCACACAAAAATAGAAGCAATTCCAGAAACAAAACACTATTTTCATCCCATAAACAGCATAATACACAGTATGACTACCAAAGGTTAATATGCTAACTTTAAGCAGGAGTCACTGAATATAATCCAGTTAGGCTGGTGTGTGTGTGTGCGTGTGCAGTGGTGAGTGTACACAGTAGGTGTGTGGATGGACTCCATGACACTCCGAAAGCAACATTTCTACAAACTCGAATGCACACACCACATGGCTTTGTTTGGGGATCCTGCTCACTTTAGTCAAGTAGAGAAGACTGCTTGGCAACTGGCTGAGGATGAACACACACAGCTGGACGTAAACACACACCTCTGCAGAGGAGCCATCGAGGTTATGGCGCCCTCAGGAAGGGCTAATGACACGGAGAGTAACCGCTGCAACAGATGGCTGTCGCTAAGCTAGAAGAAGCCATACCAAGGCCCCTGTTAGCAAGTGGGATGTCAATGACTGGCTCTTGTTTACTTATTCACACCATTGCACATATTTACACACAGTCGGGCGGCATGACCACTCTTGCACATATCACTTGAAGATGCTTTCTGCACAGTTTTTTTTTTTTTTTCCATATCATGACCTAAATGTGGGGGAACAACTGGAAAGTTCTCAGAGAAAAACGCCTTTTGGTTCGTCCAAACGGAACGAGAAAACCAGAAATAGTACAGATACTTTTCTGCTGTGAGAGTAAGAAATGCAAAGCTTCAAGTGCAGTTTGTTTGTTCATTGTAATTATATGATTTCAGTTTTTATTTTTTCAGAACAAAGATTGAAACAGATTTACCTCAAAATGTTTCTAGCTTAGGTTTTAACAAAAAAAAAAAACTGTTGAAGCTTATAGAGCAAGATCAGGATCATGAGCTGAAGGGCAGAAATGAACTAACATGCAACACTTTGGACAGGAAGGCAACAGGTTGTAGATGAACACGAATAGGTTTATCAACAGAACTATGTAGTTATGATCGAGATTATGAACCACAAGGTTTGGTTTGGCAACAAAAATGAATGGTTAAAATTACCAACAAAACTATAAGATTAGGATTAGCAAGAAAACCACATGATAAAATGACATGGTTAGGATTAGCAACATAACTACCTCCTTTAGAGTGGGATTTGCAACAACTTGCATGGTCAGAATTTTGAAGAGAGAAAGATGAGAAAACGAGAAAGAAAAGACAAAAGAAAGATTTACAGCACCTTTTTATTTCACCATCCAGGAAATGAAACTTAACAGAGGCCTTACAAATCTCCTTAATGCCTCCATGGAAATCTATGTTACAAGGGAGACACCTACTGATTATTAAAGGTATTACAACTTGTTCAAATATTAATCAGCACATTCAGGGAGAGCGTGAAGGAGTCGTGTGTTGGTGTGTATGGGCAGGTGTGGAAATAGTAGGCAGACAAACACCACGTCTGGAAAGGGTCAAAGTATTAAATGACGTAAAAATAGTTTGAAATAAAAATAAAGTAAAAGGGCATTTTGTCACGAGTATCCAGACAGTGACTGACTTAGTTCCGGCTACAAGCTCAGCACATGAAAACAGTCCAGGCTTGGCCATTTATAATCCAATTCATCTTATGCTGACATAAGCGGTGATGATGCTGTCGTATGTCACAGTGACATGCTTCACATGCTATTAAAGAAACAAGAGGGGGGAAACGTCTCTGTCACGCTGCTCCAGACTGGGACGTTTTGAAGGAAAGTTAATAACAATGAGTCAGAACGTGAGTCACGGCTCGTCCCAACACACACACACTCCTCTGATCGCGGATGCATGGAAACATATTCTCCGGATGCAGCTGAGGACATGGATCGGGTCGCGCACACGGATTACATAAAAAAAAAAAAAAAAAAGGAGAGAAAGTCATGCAGAGAGGATTTTATCTTCATCATCATTAGCAGCAAGAAAAGGCGTTTGTCCAAAAATAACACGGAGGAAACATTCACAGTGTCATAGGACACTGTGAACTGTTTATAGCAAAGTGACAATTCAAGCTAGTATAAATAACTATAATTATAATATAATTTAGTTAGGGAGGAGTTGATGTTTGAAAATGTGCCGTGTTTGGGATGAATTTGTGGAGTTTTTAAATAAATGTTTTGGCAAAACTTTATTTTTTAAGGGGATTTTAAAAGATCTTACAGAATCACAGTCTGTCATTGTTTTTAAGATGATTTATGACCAGCTTAAAAACAAATTATGAATTTGTAGTCGAGTGAAAGTGTGTGTATCTGTAACTGCTTGTAATTGTGCTGCTGTCACTTGCCAGGACAATGGCAGGTGACAGCAGCACACTTGCCATTTTAACTTTGAGATTAAAAGTCTGGTAAGAGACTTTTAATCTCAAAGAGTTTTTTTTTTCATCCTGGTTTAATAAAGCTTGATGGTGATGATATCTGCATACAACTATGATGGCATATTAGGGCCGTTATAGAAGAAAAAGGAGTACATTTCTGCCAAAACTCTAAGAAATTTTTCCTAAGTCTAAAACTTTCTTTGGAGTTTAATTTTTTCTAGAAAATTTCTGAGATTAACCTTAAAATTTCTGAGTTTTTTGGCAGTATTTTACTCCTATTTCGTCTCTCTGTAATGGGAATATGCCGTCATACGCAATACACACATTACGTATGTGGTATGCATCTGTTAACTTCCACTAGGGCAGTGTTTTCAAAAATGGCTCGACCACTGGGCCTCTGAAAACTGGACAGATGAGAATAATAAAACACAAAAACAAAAAAATTTGGAACCACAATTTTTTTTCATCATAAAATCTAATCTGTTTTTCAATCATTATAAAATACGAGTTAAAATAATTGACTCACCCTGTGTGAATAAGGGGATACTGATGTTGGATGGATTTCCCTCCTTTGGTGCCTGGAGGTTTATGTTCTGGTTTGACCAGAACATAAACAGGTAAACACTCAGACATTTTTATTAGAAGAATGCAAAAATATTGTTCAAACTCAAACTTTATAAAAGGCAAAGCAGACCAACAGTCTTACAAAGTGAACATTTCCATTTCGATTTTCAAAACTAGGCCCACAAAATGTCAGCGTGTTACCCTGGTTTCCCTTCCTGCTTCCTGTTTGGCTGCCCTCTCAGCTGCTCGCCCGCATCGACTTTCTTTTCTGCTCCGGGTTGACCTTGCCCCTCCCCCTCCTGTTATTGATGGAGCTGGGTCCTACCGCTGTGCTGCAGCCCGGTTAGGCAGAATGTCACGGTGTTGCAAACAGTTTTAAGCCAATCAAAACAAAAGATTGTCGTGCGAAAAGGTTCCTGCTCCTGCGGTTCGTTCTGCATCGTCGCTCCGGGTCAACTCAACCCAACAGCCGGTGCCCACAGACTCGGATCCTCCTGCCTGCCTGGATTATGTGTCGGGTATTTTTCTGGAGACGGAGAACAGAGGGATGAACCAACTGGCTGTTTGTCATCCTGATTGATGCACCTGCATGGCTTAGACCTACAACAGAGCCTGTTACTTACACAATATTGATGTTCTGTTTTTTCAATACATCTATAGATATAGATATACATCTCATTATGATTATCATGTGAGAAAATTATACATTAAAACCAAAAGTGTCTTAAACAACCACCCAACAATTTTAAAGCTCCTGAACTTTGGGTAAAAGAGTTTTGTCAGGCTAGCCGGGGTTTCTACAAGTTTGACCAACTCAAATTTAAAACGTAAGACAATTATGAATTAAATTTAAGACACGTCATGACAGAAATGTACAAAACATGATAAATTGGGGATAAATTTGCACTTACCCATGATGGATGTAAAAAACGCTAGCTAGCTGGCTAGCAATGGCACATTAGCAGCTGCAAAAAATACAAAAAGTAGAAATAACCAGCACTCTAAAAAATTAATTGGTGTGTACGTACGCATTCCTGATCAAGTTCAACATTTGGATGCATTTTTGAACAGACTTTAACAAAACTGAGACAGAGATTCCGATGGAAGTAACCTGAAACAGAAGGGGAGAGCTAAGTGTGTAGCTGAAGTGTTGTCTTTTCTAGCTCTGTTGCGCATGTACACGTGTTATTACACATCACGGTAATTGTAAGAGGAAATTTCTCACATCAGAACAAGATTTCTGGGAATTGATTGCATAATGTGCAATACTCTGAGTCCCACAGCAATTTCAGGCCACAGATAATAAACTGATTAAAGACAGTCAGAGTGAATTAAAGAAAGCAATCAGGCTTTTAAAGGAGCCGCTCAAACTCATTGACCGACTCAACTCAACACTGTTCCTGGTGTCTTGGTTGGCTCGCTGCTGCATCATCGTTGTGTCCGTCCTTCTGGCTCTCTCTGCTGCATCGTTCTCAACATCAGCCGTCTGTGGCTCTGTGGACGACCTGACATCAGAGAACTTAAGGAACATGTGAGAATCTGAGGCTTGTTCAGGTTTGTTAGCTAAATTACATCGAGATAGGATTAAAAGAAAGATGCCTTACTGACAGCACTGAAATTCAGCTTAGTTCTGATACAACAGAGCTTCTGTCCTTTAGCTTCTCAGTAGCCAGGCGTTCCATCAAGGTTTTTTATGCACATTTTGAAGTTCCGCATTAGAAAAGGTTAGAAAAAAAAAAAACATCCTAAATTTCGCAAAAAAGGTTAGCGCTTTGCTTGAGGTGGTTTTAGGATCTTCCCGAAAAAGAGTCAATGCACAAAAGGGGAGATAGAAAGAACCTCTGTCGAATCCGTTCTGGGTCTGTGCCTTACCAGAGGCACAAAGCTCTGAAATGTTTCTACTTCCTGTTTGTTAGATTCATGTGTAGCATCAACATCGAACATAATTACACTTTAGCTGAACTTCCATTAAAAATATGTACAAAACTTTGTCAATATTCTGCTAATGTGAAAAAAAATATCACTAGTGAATAAGTTTATTCATGCAATAAGTCAACTTGCATCACAGTTGGATGGAAAAAAGCCAGAGTGTTTAGAAGCAGGACAGTTTATGTTCTAAATTAGTTGCAAGTTGTCAGTCACTGGTCCACGTTGTTTGTCCTCTGCAACTTTTAGAAAACCATTTCTACTGTGTTACTTTATTATATTAATATAAATTTCATAATGTGTCATCTACCTTAAATGCAGCTCTAAAACAAATCTTTAGATAAAAATAAATTGTTGGCAAACCAAGACTGGTCTGATTTTTGACAATCAGTGAAACTGGTTCAGTTATGAGTACAAATATCTTTTAAATTAGCTACGAATAATATCTGCCAGCAGGAATAAAACATGATTAAAAAAAATTGTTCTCGACTTAAAACCCTCCAAAACTTTCAGCTTTTAGAAAAGTACATTTTCACCTTTCTCCAGTCCAGCTTTATTTTATGTAAGGGTTTATATTTGCTGATCTACTAACTACTAATTTATTTACTAGGTTGGTTTTTCACCCTGCTGGTACCGTAAAAATCTAATAATTATCTATTTTTCTACAGGATGCAGAAACACAATTTGTCCCAAAAAATCTGTAATTCCAGTCTGCTACCAGAAGATGGCACCAACGATTCACAGGAAGAATCTGACAGAATTTATTCTTCAACACAATTTACAATATAAATAATTGCAAGATACAAATTACAAGACCACAAGTTAAGTTATTTCCCTCTTTCAGATTCAGAGAAAAAAAAAAGAAAACCTGTCATGTACACAAAAAGTGCTTCAATCATCAGAAAAAAATAAACATGAAGGCATCTTTCTGATGCATCTGAAGAACAACCGTCATCCGGCACTGATTTGACAAAGATCCACTTCATCTGTGGAAAAATACTCAGCTGGAGATAAAAGCCGAAACAAACATTCCTTAAAGTGAGGAACCTTCAATACTCCAGCTGTTTCTTCAGTGATTCTGGTTGCAGGTTCAGACTCTCATCCACCAAGAGGAACAAAACAAATCTACAAACGTTATACAAAAACTGAAAGACTCTAGAAACTATCGTAATGGACATTAACAATTCTTAAAGCCGGTCTGAAAGCAGCCGCCAACGCCTTAGCTTTCATTTCAGCTGCCCAGCATCATGAGTCAAATTTGAATTGTGATCTGATTCACGAAAAGTGAATATTGTTTGTTTTAGGAAGGATATGAGCGTATGCCATGGGATCTAGCCACACCTGATGAGTAGAGGTCTGTCGGTCTCTAACAGGAATGTAGAAGAAACCTGCTCTGATAGAGGATCTGTCATTCAAACAATAGATATTTCTGAAGTATTTTCATGAACTTCATACTGATAAAATCCCACAGCACTCCAAGGTTACGTTCAAACAGCAGCCTGATCCAACCCAGATCGGACGTTTTTTGCCTGTATGCGACCCACGTCAAACGCCGCCATCTGAACGCTCCAATTCAGATACTGTCACCCTACAAAACATCACATCTGTTCCACATGTGGTGCCAAATCAGATGTGCATCAGATTGTTTTCATGGCATCCACAGACTGAACGGTCATTTCGCATTTGATCCAACTTTGATGTCATTCTGGTGTTTTAATTCTGCCAGACGTGGTAAACTTTGATGTAAACAATGATGGAAGATTCGAATTCTGCCATTACGAAAGACGTGTGCATCAGTGAAGAGCATCACAGTCTCACCGCTCTCATTCCTGACTCCACATCCAATCAGATTCCTCCACAGATGTCACACTCAATGCTCTACTAAACGCCGTTGACGTTAATTGTGACTTCTTTTTATTAGCTTACTTCATCCTGTTACGTCCGTAAACGGTGCGCTGCTGTTAGACGTCTTCATTAGAAGTTCTTTTTCTGTTCACACTGAAGTCTGATCGTGGTCCCAATTCATTTATGGTACGAGTTCTTTTTCGCAAAAATAAAAATAAAAAGGTATTTCAACGTAAAAAAAAAAAAAAAAAAAGATCATCAGTACCTGCTGTGTGAACGTAGCCTGAGCTTTAAGGTGATGCTGACTTTATTCCAATCTATTCTACAGGTTACATGACGGCGGGTAAAGTAAATTAAGTGAAATGTAAAAGTAATTTCCACTAAGGTTAATGAAAGAGGTTTGAAATCAGACGTTTTTTATTACAGTCAACCTTTACACAGAATACCCAGTTATTTACTTTATGCCCATAAAAATACACTCATAGCATTTGAAGCCATCATAAATAAGTTGGACATCTCATGAAATCCCCCTCTCTCCTCTGTGTTGTTGTGATAAAGTGCAGAGTACAGTCTTTTGCTGATGATGCGCTTCTTTACATTTCATATGGGGTCAAAATTACAGAGAAACTGAATGCCGTTTAGTGTTGAATCTCATCACACGTCTTCAAATATGAAATGTAGAGCACATAAATACGGACGAAGGCTCAGATCAAGTTTCACATATATCAATAAAACAGGTTAGATACTGTACAAGAAGAGGACACAGTGACTTTAGAAACGGCTGATTAGCTGCATCAGTGAGTTTGATCCGATTCTGTTGATTTGATAAACTACAACATCATGACCACCAAATTCTGCCACTGAGCTCCCAAAAGACAAAATGAGCCGTCATTCTTAAAATATGTACATCACATATGAAAATCTGGGCAACATAGATTCTGCAGGCAGTGAACTGAGTTGAAACGTCTGTGTGTGTGTGTGTGTGTGTGTGTGTGCGTGCGTGCGTGCGTGTGTGTGCGTGTGTGTGGACATGCACAAGTTATTTTACATTCACAGTTGCAGCAGATGGATGAGTTATGGGAGTTGGCCTTATAGTCACTGAGAAAGTAAGAGGGACATTCCCAGGCACACGCATACTCTAGCTTATTGTGTAGTTTAATGATAATAATAGTATCAATAATAATAATAATAATAATAATGATAAGATCCCTGCTTTCTTTCGCTGCGTTCAGTACCGACATGATCAACACACCGGGTGCAGTCTAGGTCCGGCAGCAGCCAGCGACCCTCATTTCTTTGTCCACATATTCCTGCAGCTGGAACTTTGGCTCGTCTGGTTCCTTCATGGTCCGGTGCTTCAGCTCTCTGGTGATCACACACACACACACACACACACACACACACACACACACACGGAGTCGGAGTGAACAATTAATGTCTGACTTGTGTGTTGGTAGGTTTTCTGCAAAGATCTCCATCATTTGTACATTTTCAATAATCACAAGTTCGTGGAAAAGCAGGAAGTTTATGGAGTATGTGATTTAAGGGGAAATATGAGTTTTAAAAAGAATAAAAGCACATGTAGAACTGTATGACTAAAGTAACTAAATATATTCGAAAGTAAAAGGTTGAAAAGAAATATTTCTAAATAGTTATATGGAAGATGGATACACAAGCAGTAAAATAATTTGGGATATTCTTAGATGATTCAGGTAAATATATACATGTTATGTATACATTTATGTATGTATTTTTGATATAACGGTATATTGAAGAATAGCATAAAGGGGTGGGAATTAAAAAACAAAACAATGTAAGCTACTCATCACTCCTTTTCAAACAAGTATAGTAAATTAGGAAAAAATACTGAACACCTTCCACATTTATTCTAACACACTCACTCAGTTTCCTGTGGAATCAGTCAAAGATGGCCACTTGAAGCTAACCAGACTACATGTAGGTTTTATAGGTAAAATCTGCTCATTTGAAGTCTGTACTTCATCTGGATTTATTGTGGAATCATTTCCAGGTTTGAAACTTGTTTTTCTTTATCAAACTGTAATTGTTTCCACTGCTGGTTAAGTTTCATGACCAAACCATTCAATTGTTTTAGGGAAAAATGCCTCATCATGCTAATACAGCTTTAAGAACTTATTTACATTAAAACAACTCTACCGACTGATTCTTCTTGATCCAAAATTGTGCTGTATTGACTGGATGCGTTTCTGTATATGTTGCTTAATATATTGAAGTTAATGTCCTTTTATAGAATGTTTTTCATTATAGTCTAATTTATATTGCTGTGATTATCTATTTGGTCTCCATTCTGTATGTGTATCCGTCTGTTTCTGCAGTTATTTTTATTCTGAACCTCTAATGTGATCTATTTGCTAAACTCCCTGACCTGAATGTATTGGCTGTAAGGTGGTGCAGCAGTGAATCAGTAAGTCAGTTAAAACATTGAAGTGGTTTGTTGTTTAGTGGTAAATAACAGCGATGTTCTGCAGACTGCGTGAAAACTCCCTTCGTAATTCTGAGGCATAAAAGCGATCTGGTTATTCCAACAGAAAACTTTTCTCCTCTGTTTGCATGTCTTTGTACCATCTGCGTCCCTATGAGCTGCTTTGTTGTCATTTTGAGCTTCTTTCATGCTAGATTTGTGTCTCATTAGGAGTCTCCGCACTTCCTTTATTGACCTGCCTTGAAAAAAAACGTAATAATTTCAAACTAATGGAGCTGATATGCCACCACCTCCTGAACCTTTGAGCCCTCCAGGTCTGTATTTGGCGGTGCGTGCCAGCAACCCACCCGTGGTTACCGTGGAAATTAGCTCATTAAGACGCAGAAACCAGGAGCTTGATGAGTTTTTAACCTAATATTGAACAGGAGTGCAGGATGCTTTTGTCGACACAGAAATGAATGTTTTGATTACTGCTTTAATATTAGAGCAGTATATTAGCTAAAAATGTGAATAAAAAACGGGTTATTTATTCTCACTAATACACACGTTACATTCCCCTGCTCTGTTTTTGGTTGCTTTCCCAACCCTAACGCGATCGGAGCGAATAACAAAAAGTGACAAAGTGGAGATTTAACTGTGACAAAACAGATGAGCGAAGCAAAGTTATGAAGCAGCAAACATGAGCTGGAGGACGAGGAGATGAACGGATCAGATTTGATATTCTGTATTTGCAGAAGGATTGTGTGCCAGACAGCGAGTCTATTATTGGCAACGTCTCAGCATGCCGGCCTGTTACCATAACGAGGCTATAAAAGGGAAACGGCTCCCACACAAACTGCCTGACATTATACATTAAGAAAAAAAAACACACACAGCTGAAATAGTACCCTCTGCTTTTGACTTATTTTTACAGTTTGATTTGTGTTGTTCAGTTAATCTGAAAAATAAAGTTGGCTTCTCAACTCAAATTTTGTTTTGCACTTTGTTTATACAGTAAAAAAGGTGCACAATTTAGTTTTTACATCGTTACTGTTTATCATATTAATACAACGCCTATAAACTGTCCAGATTTCATCATAGATTGGAACAAAATCATTCAAAGAAAATGAATAACCATAAAAATCCCCACTGACTGGTCAGAAGTTTGATGATATATTAGACATAAATAAAAAAGTATCAGTATTGGCGATACAGGCCTGTATTTACTTGGTATCGGATCAATACCAAAATCTTCAGAATCGCACACCTCTGGAAACTTATAAGTCATGGAACTTTTTTGAGAAAATCTTTCTTCAGAAATATGAACTGTGGATGCCGACATTAGCATGTGCTGCTGCAACATGCTAATGTTTAGCACTGAGATGCTATTTTAGGCTTGAGCAGCTTCGCTGATATGCTAACTCCTTTTAGCACAACTTCAACACAATAATCTCTTTCAGCATCCAATCAGATTGTTTTTTGAAGCAAAATTAACCCTCAGTAGACCAACAGAAGCAGCTTTGTCGTCCATCACAGATCTCGCTAGTGCATCAGATTTATGGGCATACCAGAAACGCTCAAATACAAAAGGTTCCAGGACTGATTAATTACTTTACAAGATTTTAACACGTTGAAATTGTTTTGAGTAAACACGTTTGCACTCTTTCCACTCCTCTGAGCTAAATGTTTTCTTGTGTCTTATTACAGTATTATTAAATATAAAAATCTGAGCAAAAGTGGCATCTCCTGTTCAAACCGTTTCCATAACAACCACCAGACAGCGTTTACATACCAAACATGGACTTTGATCAATGTCACTGAATAAATGTAGAGATATTAAGCTTGATATTAAGCACATTAAAGTTTTTAAACATCTTTACCATGACAACCATAACATCACTCCCATATTCTGTCCTGCTATTCTTTAAATTTGAGTGTTTCTGTGAAAAGCCGTCCAGGCATATTTACAGGCACCAAAGTGTTCTGAGGAGGAGGAAATATGACTTTAAATACTGGTAAGAATCCCAGCGGTTCTCATGCTGCCCCCTGGTGGTGGGGGTGTTTTCTGGTCACTACTCACATCAAGTCCCTAATCAGTAAAGCTCCTTTATTTTCTCTGAGCCAGGAGGAAACAGCAGGATGATTTCCATGGTTTTGCTTCAGCTGAACTGGAATAAATACTTGTACAACAGCAGCAACAAACGAGCGTTTTCTATGAAACTCAAGATACCATTTGACTTGGTGCGGCTCATACTGGGCCTCTGTATTTGTGTGACTCACTTGGCCGCAGCGGTGAAGGCCAACTCCACATTCATTCCTGATTTAGCGCTCGTCTCCATGAAGGGCACTCCAAACTCCTGCACAGGAAACACGACTGCTTTTAGCATGCCGACGGAAATCTAGTGAGGGGAGAAAATAACCCTGGAAATGATTAGGTCTTTATTAATGCACACTTCGTTTGATGGTTGGGGTTTAAAATACCTGCAGAGGCATGATGGAGTTGAAAATTAGCGGCAATAACTCAACCTCTTTTTGAAAACATGTCAATATTTCTGGCCTTGAGCCATTTTTCGCTTTCTTTTTTTATTTTTTTTATTTTTTTTTATTTCCAAGCAGAGTCTATGAAAAGTGCTCCCAGGTACGGAAATATGATTTTGTGGAAGCGAAAACTGTCTTAATATTCCAGCTGAGAACGGCGTCCCGACATCTGCAGAGGCTCGGCCAGATTTCCTCCCCGTGAATTCAAATTTATCCTCAGAGGTTCTCTGAGTGAAACGGCCGGGGTAATTCATTTAGCAAGGCGCCACCGTTTATGATAATAACAGCATTATGCAGGGCTACCAAATGTGTAATTTAACAGAATAATCAAGAAATGACACACAGACTAAGGACGGAGGGTGTTTGTGCCAGAAGATGGAGCAGAGCAGAAAGCTCCTGTGTGAAGTGGAGAAGGTTCACCTTGGCCAGTTTCTCTCCTTCCTCTCGCTTCACCATTCTGTCATGTGTGGAGTCGGCCTGGAAAACACGACAACATGCGGTTGCTCTGATAGTCTCAGCGCCGACACAATGTGAGAATAATATGCAACTTTTTATTTTATTTTAGAAAATACCAAACAACGTGTACAGAATGTTGTTAACTCAAATGTATTTAACTGGTGCAGATAAATACACCAAATGCAAAAATTTTATTTCAAGAATTTGTCTCAAACAGTAAAACTCCAAAAATTTATTTCACATAGAAAGTTTTTTGTCATTATTTCTGGAATATTTTAGCTTACAGAATACTAGAATTTAAAATTCTCTTTCAGTTTCTAAGCCACAAAAGATAATCGCTAAAGAAGATTACTACTATAATTTCTTGGTCAAGTTATCGTCAAGCAAAATTTGTTTCTGTATTTGTTGTTATTTGTAGTTGATACCCACAGGTGTCTCCAGGACGGAAGCATCTTACCGAGGTTCAGGTTGTTCTGTTGCCATTTGTTCATTTTTGAGTTAAGGTCAAATTTCCGTCTCTTTTTCAAATCAATGTTCTAGATCTTTAGAGTGGAGAGGCACAGAACCGACTTTCTTTAGGCCCAGTGTGAAGTTTCCACAGCACAGGATGTTTATGGCGCCCTCTGCTGGTGACGCTCCACTGAGTTTTATCAAATTCAAAATGAGTTTAGACATTTTAGAGAACTGGATGCTTTGCTCTGATGACAAGCTTTCATTTTCCAGCTGTACCTGCTCATTTTGCTTAAAGCACCAATTCCTGAGTGAATATAGTGTAAAGCAGAGGTGGACATATATCGTACTGTTCATCATTTATCGTGATACGCTTCTTATCATGATAAGAATTTTGATTTATCGCCACAATAAATTCCAATTAATGAATTAAATAAATAAACTAGAGAGTTATATCATGAAATCCACAGTCACTGTGTTGTTGCTCCTTTTACACCGTTTGGTCACCCGTTTGCATTCACGGGTCCGCCTTGGCGCTCCCATTCTCTCTACACCCTCCTCCTCCTCCATGAGCCTTCCCGGCCACCCTCCGAGTCCATCTGCCCATCCATCGCCCAGTGTTGCCAACAAGGCCTCACCTTGTTGCCCAGCAGCATGACCACCACGTCCTGCTGGGCGTACTCGTGAATTTCCGTCAGCCACGCCTGCGGATGAAAACAGAGCAAAGATTAGGGAAAGAAATGAAAAAGGGAGCAAAAGGACGAACCAGGGATGACAGACGGAGACAGCGGTGATGAAGAGGAGAGTCGAGGATGAAGGCTTGTGAGGATTGTTTCATGAAGAGAAAGAC
Source organism: Poecilia formosa (assembly GCF_000485575.1). Taxonomy (NCBI): domain Eukaryota; kingdom Metazoa; phylum Chordata; class Actinopteri; order Cyprinodontiformes; family Poeciliidae; genus Poecilia; species Poecilia formosa. The sequence continues at coordinate 3,934,938 of NW_006799943.1, read as the reverse complement.
AAAAGACGCATTTGTTGTTCTCTGATCATCAGCAACCCGTGTGCTTTCTTCTTGTATCTCGGTCCATCCATCTCCTTCCAATTACAGAGTTCCTTTGCTCTTGTTAGTCTTTGGTTTCCACTCACTCAGCTCTCTCTAGAAAACTTCTCATTTATTTGTGGACTGCGTTCAACCTTTAGGTGCAACCTTTTGAAATGCATTATGAAGAGTACTTCTAACCCAAAGAAAGTAATGACAGATTTAAGACTAACAGGACTAGAAAAAGACGAAGACAAACTGTTGTTGTATCTCCAGATCTAATTAGTATTGATCCAGTTCTTCAGCTTGTATGACATAATTAAATTCACGTGGAAAAATGAATAAATGCACTTGGAAATACTCCACTGCACCAATTAAGAGACAGGTGAAGTGTGTTTTGTATGTTTCGGTGTAAGAGATGAGACAAAACAGGATGGCAATGCAAAGAGATGAGTAGCTATGGCAACTAGCATGTCAAAGTTGCTTCAGCCTCAATGGAATCTTGTGTTTTCTCTTGAACTTGTATCCTGCTTAAACCGTGCTTCATGTGTTGACCTTTTACTTTTTAAATACTATTTCCTGCCCTTTTGTTTTCCTTCTCATCAGGTTTGGAGACTCCTTAGTGTGGAGATTATTGAAGATACAGGGTGCATGTACACCAGCCCTTCTTAGGCCGCTTTAATCAAACTCTAGTTTGTTTGCCTAGAAAGTCTGGTTCGTTTGGGGAGGTATGAACATGCAAGTGAACTCTGTTCCGCCTACAAACCGAGGTCTCTGTCTGATTGAAGTGAACTCTGATGCAGTTCAAATTGCAAGCGGACTGAAGACCACTCCAAAATCAAACCACGCCAGCTGAAAACGTTGATGTTATGCAACTCAATAGAACCGAATCTACTGGACTATCAGGTGTGAAAACACCCTCAACTCTAATCCAAGTACTGCATTTTCAATGTGAAACAATCTTAGGGAAGTTATCAAACTTGTTTTGTACAAAACCTTGAGATATAAAACTATCTGAAAATCCAAAACAACAACAAAAGGAAGTGCAGCCAGCATGAAGCCCACTCTGCCTCTGCAACGCTTCCAGCTACTGACTAAAGACAGACATTCAGAGGTTGATCCCTCCTACTGTGGTAGGAGATTTGTTTCTTCTCGGGGGGACTTGCAGCAGGGTTCTGGTCATTTAGGAAATACCACCCCATCACTCTGCCTTAAGGGGCTTTCAAAAATAATAATACTTTCCATGTTTGAAGTTTTGACAACATGAAAAGTCAAGTTTGAGCCAATGGCTTCTGGAATCCTGAAAACTTCATGCTTTCTTTCAGCGTTTATTTGTTTCACTTGATATATTATTGATGACCAGACTGTACAACAGTTAACAAAAGACTCGCTTTTATGACAGATGATGAAATAGATCAGGGGTGTGTTGAAGCAGGGACATATGTAAAAGTTGCAGGATGGTATCTTTTGAGGAACGGATTTGGACATCTCTTTAATAGACTATTTCAATTCATGTATCTGACTCTTAAGCTACAAAACCAGCTGCAAATTCTGAAAGTTATTATCAAGTTAACAGAAAACAATCAGTTGATCTGACTGACCAATCTACTGTATAATTCTGTGGTGGAACCTTAAGAGAATGTCTTAGTTAAGTTATAATTTAAAGTTTTCTGGAAGAGTGGATGAAAGCGCTGAGATAGATTCAGAAAGCCATATAGCAAAGCTACGTTAGACCTTTAGAGGTCATGATGGTAGTTTCCATCATGACTGCATCATTCAGTTGTTTCTAGAAAATAAAAACCAGAAAGCTAAAGTTGGCAGAATATTTACCAATTAAAGACGACGTCATCTCACCTCAGTTATACACAATGTGTTTTGAAGTGTAAGAAGGTAAAATATTCTTTGGTCTGTTTGATCACGGAAAACAATACAGTGAAGGATTTTACATGTTTCTTTCCACTTTCACAAATCTAAAAAGGCGTTTAATCTAAAAAGAGATGAAACACCTTTTCCCCCTTTTCTGCTTTGTTTTAACCTTTGTTTCAATAATTAGTCCCAAACAAAGCTTCTCAGTGGATTTTTTTTATTATTAAATGATTGAAACACTGAAAACATCACATTATCTGCTATTTGTTCTTTGTGTAACTAACTTTCCAGCTGCTTTCTGCTTGCATAACCAGTTCAAGACAGATGCAAATAAAAAAATATATATCATTAAAGTTTGGCACCAGTTAAGAACCAAAAAAAGATTTCCTGGAAGAGTTTTATTTTACTTTTTCAGCTGCAGCCTTGGTTGAGCAATGTGTATTTTAATATGTCAGCCCTGGCAATACTTTCTACTGATGAGGAGGAGGAGGTGGCCGGGATGAGCAGCAGTGTGTGTTCGTAATGTTTAGGTTTGGGTTCACATCCAGCCAACGATTCCATGTTTACCTGAAGCTGATTAGGGAGCAATTTGACAGTTTGTTGGCACGGTGGCGAGAGGTGCAACAAAATTAAACCCAGAGAGAGAGAAAACTCTACCTCAGGATGCCAATTACTCTGACAAAAATATGGCCTAATAATCTCACACTGTTATTTCCTTTAAATAGCTGTACTGAGCTTTTATCACAGAGTTCTGAGGAGAAACTAAAATATCTTTTTGAACTTTAGAGATGTGTGAAAGAAGGACAGACATCACTGTGGTGGAATCTTAAGAGAAAAGAGAAATATGCAAAACCTTTCCTCAGCTCAGCGTTTCCAAGACACCATTTAGTGCCTTGAAAAAATAATCAGACCTCAAAAACTTCAATGGATTTCATGTGATAGATAACAGATAGTGACAGATTAATACGAAACAGTGCCAGAATGTTTAGTGGAAGGAAGTGACATATAGTTCTTTAAAGTGTTTTACACTGCAAAAACACAATTTTACAAAGTATTTTTTGGTCTAGTTTCTAATGCAAATATCTTAGTACGCATAAAATAAGATGAAACTAACTTACAAGTGACTTTTCAGCAAGATATAGCAGACTTAAAACAACCTCCTATGGCATCCTGAAAAGTCACTTGTAAGTTATTTGCACAAGAAACTAGAGCAAAAATACTTGGTAAGATTTTGAGTTTTTTGCTACGTATAAATAAAGATCTAAAACAACCTATGTTTATTTTATTTATTTATTTATTTTTACATAAACATGAAGTGAACACAGAACAATCTGGCATCATTTAACATCTCCATTCAGGAGTGAAGAAAACATCTAATTTATGTCAAGGGAACAATTTAATACTTAATGCTGAAAGGAGTTGCAAGATTTTACTGCCATGAAAATAGCTAAACAGTTTTCTTTTCCAACTAAAATATATTTAATGGAGTCATTGACAAAGTTCACACCAGATATCAATTATGACCCAAGAAATCAACAAATATTCTCCTTCCAGCAGGACAATGTTAAACTATCTAGGAGGATCTATGTTTGGATCTAGTTCGTACGCCTCCCTGGTGAGGCGCTCCAGGCTGAATGGATGGATGAATGGAAATGCAATCATTTCCTCTCCACACTTGTAGAAGCTGCTTAAGAAGAGAAAAGGGGCTTAATTTATTATTTTGTGTTCCTTGAAAGATGGGCTTCTTCTACTTAAAACTATCTGAAGGACAAGATACTAAATAATGAATCCAACGGGATCCAAGAGTGCCCTGCTATGGACTTCATTAACTTTCAATCTTGTGTAATTTTCTGTCCACGGATGATGATGAATAGTTTGATTTTCTGTCATTATCCTGTTAATCCTGATGATGTGTGAGTGTGGGTTTGTGTAAAAGTCAAGTTGGAGTTTGATCAGGGTATGCTGGTTTCTATTAAGAAAAACAGAAGTATTCTGATTGATAACTGGGATCGACTGGAACACATGTACGCTTTTTTTTTTTGTAAAGTGCTTTGAGACGACATTTGTTGCAAACAGGTGCTACATAAATAAACTGAATTGAACACAATCTGGAACATGGAAGTTGAGCATTCTCTGGTAAATGTTTATAGCAATCACCCAGCTTACATCTACCACACAGTTGAAAGAACCGTTTTTATTCCCGCAGAAGGTTCTCGATCCTGACAGCCTTCCACCTTTCACGCTTCCCTTCAACAAACAAAAATCTGAGGTCTTTTATTCTACCGACCAAACGACAAGGGAACAGACCTCAAATCTGTGTTATCCGTTTTAGCTCTGCCAGTTTCTGAGTTCTAACACCATGAATAAAAAGCTTCAAACACAATGTCTCTCTACCAGATTTGAGTGCCAAGTTGCTCTGGGCCCATTGTTCTCTCCATCTCCTCCATCTTTAAGTACATTGAAAGCAGAGTGCCCTACTGGATGATGTGCAGTCCACTAAAATGAAAGAAACACTCAAATCAAGTGTAGACGGTGAGCTGAACAGAGAGCTGCCGTTACCATTTCAAGCATCAATAAGCACATATTGACTCTTGCTAGCAGGGAGCAAACATATTTCATTGCTATTGAAAGAAACAGGAAAAAAGGTCAGAGCTTTCTCTTAAAACACAGGTTCTGTATAGTGTACAAACACAAACACACACACACTTGTCTTCCTCTAGTGTTCAGTGTGTGAATCATCAAAAAAAGAGCTCTCAGATCAGCAGTAATCCCTCCCCCTCGTGTGCAGGTTTACAGTATCCCGAGAGCTTTACATCGTTTCATTACACTAAGATCAATGGTGCAGAGCCCGACCCCACACCCCCCAACAACACACAGACCTGCCAATTACTCACGCAGCCTTTAAAGATCCCGGCAGCCTGGGGGCGGATTAGGTGAGAAGTGGAGGGGGAAGGAACCCCAGTTTGGGAGCTGAAAGTGATCCGACTTCAAAAGGACTAGCTGTCGACACGCGGAGTCAGAACGCATACGGTATGAGGCGGGATGCGCCGAGGACACGTGTTTGGCCGGGTTTACATGTGATGCTTTGTGACTCGCTGTCAGATTTGGGACGTTTGCACAGCTTCCAGTTCGACACAATGACTTTTGAGCACAGACAGAGCAGAAAAAGAGAGAGGGAGGAATGGCCAGAAGCAGTTAAAGGGCTGCAGTACTCACCCACCTTATTATCAAGTTATCAAGTTATTGCTGGCCAGTTGAGATTTCACAGGTTTCTAGAAGTCAGAAATTTGCATATTGCTACAAAACCTCCATCCTTTATGGTTCAAATTACTAAAATGGGATCTCAATGTTCACCGAGTTGACTTTTGACATAGTTCATATTTTGAGTTTTCTCTATCATATTCGTAGAACCCTTTTTGTCTCATCCTAGTGAGCCCAGTTTGGAACTGAAGCAGGACCCAACCCCACGCTGCATTCATCAACTTGCCAAATATGGTTGAAGTTTTAAATACAATCTCCTCCAAAATGACTGTTATAGAATCAATATAGAAAATGACAACAAATCCAAAAGGAAAAAAAATCAGAAGTGGACTCCTAAAGATGATTTAGGTTTTTCACTGTTTAACTATTAAGTTAAACTACCACTTGTTTCCCATTAATATCCAAAATTCCTTCACTGAAGGGCTCATCACCTGACATCTGAGCTACTGCTGCCATCAACTTAACATCGTCTCATCAACAACGGCTCAGACTTTGAGTGATTAACACAGTCTCTTTCCTAGACAAACGTATTGACTGAGATTTTATGGCAACTCAGTAAAAGCTTAGCATTTAAATGAATACAGCAGATAAAAATATATTAACATGGGCTGGCATTCCCAATATTTTTACCTGACCACAACCTAGAAACTTTCATGTTGAGATTCAAGAACATGAAAAGGCATATAAAAAAAAAAAATCAGGAAAGCACTTCAAGTTTTTTTTTTTCCTATACAGTCATACAAATAAGCCTGAAAGATTATAAATAGGCAACAATTTAAGTTTTTTTTTTTTTTTTTTTACAAATATCCCAAAATGAGCATTTATGATATAAGAAGAAAGCTGGCTATGTTTTTACATTTGGCAGATGTTTTTATCCAAGGCGACTTGCAGGTGAGGCTAGAACAACGTAGGTAACATCAGAGCGAACTATGAGCTTTTTAAGGCTAGGTCTTCAGCTAGGTCTGCAAGAGTTTCTGGACGATAGACAGTGACCCCCCAGCTCTGATACAACTTAGTATTAACATCACATGACAGAGTCTGGAGTGTTTTAAGTGCGGCATAGACATTGCTAGATTTCAAACCCTTGACAACCGGAGTAAGATAAGACACTAACCTTTGCGAGAACAGTCAGGTTGAGAGAGTCTTTTCCATTAACCACTTTGCAGTGGTAACTTGAAATAGGTACGGACAGCTAAAGAAAAGTGCAGCTCAATGAACACACCTATTCTCTTTTAGGCTGACTGAAGACCAGATGTGCCAGTGGCAGATATGTCAAAGCACAGGCTGGCTCCAGAGACCAGTTAGGAGAGCCTGTTAGTAGAACCTGGCAGTAGTCATGGCCAAGGATTGCACCAGGAGATGTGTGGTGTGATAGGTTGTTTATAAAGTTACATCAAAACAATCTTTTGACTTCTTGCAAAAAGAAAAAAAAAAAAAAACTGGACTAAAAATCATGTAAATATCGCAACTGCCTGGCAAGATCACCTCCCCAGGAGACGCCCTGCTGGTGTTGTAAACATTTCTGCCTGCAGCTGGAACAGAGTTTGTGTAGCAGAAAGTAGCTATGAAATGTGTGAAAGCAAATGTCTAATCATTTAGGCCGTTTAATCTTATGACAGGGAGCACTTAAATGTAAACACCATGCGGAGAAGGCATTCAAAATGCAAAGCAGTAAAACCTTTGCTGCCAATAAGCCCCACAGACTGAGAGAACATCCAGTTCTCTGTAATGGCTTTTCGATACAGAATGTGAAACTGCTAGTGATTCATAAAAGAACTGAGTCAGAGTTGTTAAGGTGAGACCCTGATCACATCTGTATATGTCACAACAACCCTAGGAAATGTCTTTCTTAAAGGCCTTCACACACTTGCTTCACGGTACGACAGCAACAGCTGTTTGCCAACCGTGTTTGTGAGATGTGATTACGTGACGGTGTGAGAACTGAGGCATCTGTGGTTTTCAGGGTGTTACTTTCAGGAAGTTGTCGTAAGATTTGGGTGGACCGCTATGAGACCAAGACGGAGAGGGGATGTTACTGACAAAAGCTCTGAAGAGATTAGTCGAGACTGAGATCAGGACAGCGCTGCAGGTAAACAGCTTCTCACGTTTGATATATTACATTTCACAATCAAGTGTAAGCTTGATATAAACCTTAATATTTGATATTCTTATTTTAAGTTTGAATTTATGACTATGAAAGGAGTAAGTGCTCACTAAAATGTGTTGTCAAAAATGCCCTCACATTTACATATTTAACATTTGCTGAACATGTTTCTACTGATCAATTCTACTACACTAGTTCTTTTTTTTTAATCAGAAGTACACATTTGTAAAATGTAAGAAAGAACAAACTTCAAGGAAAGATCAGCATCAACAAAGTTAAAGTAATGAATCGAATGGATTTCTTTAAAATCATTTTAGAGTATACAGTAAATATTTTTTACTTATTGTTTGACTGCGGACTTCAAAAGTCACAGTGAATCTTTTATTAAAACGGTTCTAAAATGTTCTTCATTTAAAGAGAAGCGTTTATCTATGGCATGTCATTTCTCATTAGGAAAGGTGTGGTTTGTCTGATGTACAATGCTTAGGACATGTGTTGCCACTCCTGGAAGAGTTCCTGTTGTGAAAAGTCAGTGGTTTTGAAACTTTATTTTAACAAGTCCAGATGGGTGTCTGCTGTTCCTCTTTTTAGATGCAAAACATCCTGAACACACCCTTTCCTTCTTCTCTGTGTTTCTACTCAGAGTTCTTTTCACATCAAGGTTCCACTCAACCAAGCAAGATGAAGAAATGTTCCACGGGAGATATAGCCTCTGCTTGTCACAGCTCTGTTAAAATGAGAGAAAAAGTGTGTCATGTAAATACCGTCGGCATCAGAGCACAGAGCAGAGAGAGTCCAGGGCCAAGATGTTCAACAACACCCAGCCACGTCCCCAGAGAGAGACCGAACTTGACGGTCTTGACATCCAACGTGAGCTTTCGCTCTCATCAGAGACGGTGGTCAGTTGACTTCTGTAAATGCCAGACACCGCCTGTCATCATGGTGAGGAAGAACAAGAAGGAACCCGACCCTCCTCAGCGCACTGCTTCCCTTCTGCGACTAGAGACATCCTCGCATTCGTCTTTCAAGCGATACTCATGCCCCACCATTGGGATCTTTTCATCGACGTCTTCCTCTTCTTCCTCCACCTCCTCCTGTTGTTCCCCAACTTCTGTTCCCACATCCGTCATCATCGGCCCAGATCCTTTAGGATGGAAAATACAACCCAAATCCAGGTCTAACTCCTCTCAGAACCGCACCAAGAGGCTGTCTCTGCAAATCCCTCTCCCCACTCTCCCTACTCTCAGATCTCCAAACCCGGAGCCTTCGTCTCAAACCAAACCTGCACTCGCTCCCAAACCTTCCCGCCGCCACCACTCCGAGTCCTCTGCCTTCTTGAAATTGCTCGGGAAGACTCTGCCTGTGGTGACTCTTGAGCAGCTCCATGCCGTGCATCTCCGGCGAGTTAGCCTTTCCGATGAATCGGACGACGTCTTTGATGAGCCGGGTCAAAGCCAGGTAAGGGTGACTGCTTCACCTCGGAAAATACCGCCCCCTGTTCCAGAGAAGACGGCCATGGCCAGGAAAATAGCGCAGCTGATTGATTGTTCACGGCAGCCTCGCAGGCCGGTTACAGTCAACATCAACAAGATCACTGCAATGAAGCCAACGTCTGAACACTGGCACAATAAGGGCCATAACAACATGTGTGCCACAAAAACGGGTGAGTTGCACATAGAAATAAACTTTTACAATCTTGTAAAGGATGCAATTTGTTATCTACCGCTTAGTTCATTATTATTTATTAATCCAGCAAGAGGTGTACTGCAATGACTTTGATGATAGATGACGTTATGGGTATAAGGAAACATGACAAAATCCTGAGTGTGCTGGAAGGGCAACACTCAGATGGATCCCCAGATTTAGCTAATTTCAGCAAGATAAAAGCTGTTTAACAATTTTATAAAATAGCATTAGGTTGGTCACCGTTTTCTCAGCTGAAGAAACATCTGTGTTTGTATAAGACAAGGGTGCCCAACTCCAGTCCTTCAGAACCATCATCATGTAACTTTTAGATTCCCTTCTGCTCCAATGCTGGCATCACATTAGCAGTCATTTAGCTCTGCAGAAACCCCGTAATTAGAATTTAATTTAATTTAGGTATAAAAAATATGTTTGTCGATCTACTGGTGATATCAGTATATGCAGAACTTTTTCAACCTCTTTGAGGATTTCTTCATTTTCTACAAACTGATTGTTTGTAGACTACAGACTGATTGTGATTCTACAAATTGATCATTTTTAAACATGTCTGTGAAAATATTTCTTTTTTTTAACCATTTATTTCTGAAATATTCTAAAATTTCAGGTCAATTGGTAACATTTATGAGGGTTGTAGCAAGGTAGGAAGTGTTTTACTTTGAGGGCAGCATAATTAGTAACACCTGAGTTAAACTTCTGAATGAAGAATATTTATTGTGAAATACTCACTGAGAAAGCTGCTTTAAATCCATTTCACAGTCAGAGTTGAAAATTTGAAGACGCTGTTACAATTTTGGAAATTTAATGTCAGTTTCGTCGCCCACAAACATCACATTATCCTATGAAGTCAAGCTTTTTTGGAAAAAAATAAATAAATAAATACAAAATTATAAATGATGCATGAGGCAGTTTTTGCAGTTTGCCCCCACAACAAAGTGGACAGCCCAGAGTGTTTTTCATCCTGATTAACTTCCAATGATTTTCTTTAGGATGTGAAGAGAAGAAAGAGACGGCCTAACACTTGAAATCAATGCTAACAGCATTAACTTTCTTTCAGCCGAGCTGCATCTTGATAACGTCTGCAACAGGACAGGTGAACCCGGCACTTCCCCCGGCCGTGAAATGTGAGGAGATAACTGAAGAGTCTCCTCCTCAGCTTCACAAATTACGACCACGGGGTGTGAAACTGAGAGAACAAAGTGTTCCCGAAGACACATTCAGTCAAGTTTTTTTTGTTTTTTTATGGTTTTATGCTCTAGGACTAATATTGCTGAAATTGTTGAAAACAAAAATGTCTCATTACTTCAATATTTTACTCCCTCACCCCCAAAGCATCTGTGCCGTCTTACAATTGCAGTTTGTGTTTTGTTTGTGAAAATTATTGGTGTGACTGAAAATGTTTGTACAAACCCAGGTATGCAATTACTTTTGAATTAAATTTAGTAAAATTTGTTTATATACAATTACCTCATCTGAGTTGAACAAAAAGTCTGAAACAAAGATAACGAGGCATCGTGATTTAACTACTGTTTGTCGACATGTCAGATTATGTGTATGAAAAACAGCAGATTCCCTTTATTATTAAAAACAACAACATGGACATGAGAATAGTGAATTTATCCAGCAAAAATGAGCTTTTTATGAATAAGATTTCAAACTAAATCCAAATGTGCACAACCCGAGTTTACAATAAATCTGACATTTCCCTTCCTAGCGGGATTCAATTCTTCTTCATAATGTAATAGGTTTGCAGCTCTGGGAGGTGTAGATAACCACAGAAATGTTATTAACACATTAATCCTCATCCACATTTTAATTCCCGTACATCCAGGACCCACTAACCCAGAGTGGGTGATAAGATTGTAAAGAACCTTTTTATGGAGAAGAAACTTGTTAATAAGCGTATGAAGCTGTCTGTTGCCCCGCGGCTTCCTCATAAAGTGACAATGAAACTTTAAACAAGCTTCAGATGCGGTTATGTTCAAAACCTCTACTCTGACAGAAGCATCTGAGGGGGAAAACCAGTCTCTACCTAAATATCATGCTACATATTGCACATATTAAGGTGAAGCCTGGAAGATTTCCTTCGCTTTTTAACCTCATCACCAAATATTTTAGCTTTCATTGGTGTGGAAACGTATTTGGAACATAAAAAACATGGAACAGTGGTGAACCTTCCCAGGACTGGATGCCTCACCAAAGTTACCAGGGATGCACCGATTTGACAGTTTGGGCCGATATCAATATCCAAAATTAATATTGCTGTTATGGTAAATAACCAATATTAACTGATGCATACATTTTATGAATGTTTCACAATCCTTTTGACGATAAAAAAAAAAACAATGACACTGACTTCATCACTGCTTCAGTTAAACTCTCCACAATCCTACACTGCATCACTGTCACATGACCAACCAAATGAGGATGCACAATACAGAGTTCTGTTAATCTACTTGGTTTACTTATTTTCTGTTAATCTACTTAGTTTAAATAGAGGTGAAGATAGGATAAGATAGGTTGAGGAAGTAAAGAAAGTAAGGTGCAGAAGTTGAGACGCAGCATGTGTCTCGGCTCCTATCAGTCACACATCCCAGATGATTTGCACTTGACTCATCCTGATGTTACAACAAATGACCAGATAGAAAGCAACAGAAAGGCTTTTACTAATGTAATGCTTCAGTGTGTTCTGTATTTTTTGTGTCTTTATGATGTAAAGCACTCTGAACTGCTTTATTGCTGAAATGTGATATACAAATAAACTTGATTTGATAAAAGCTAAAAATGGGAGAAGTTACAATGTTAACATTAATGGAGATCTAAAAATAAAAGCAGTAAAATCTGAATTATAATACGTTGGGTTTACTTCAGGTGTGAGTGACATCGGATCAGGCGTTGAATTTTCTTGGCTCGATGGAAACTCTATTGAAGATGCACACACTCTGGTGGAAAATATTTTCTGCTTTTAAATTCAGACAAAACAGAAGTCGCTGAAATTAACCGTTAGTAGTGATTGTCCGGGACCTGCTGTTTACAGGTATGTCACAAAAAATTGGAATGCTGTGAAAAAGTTAAGTTTTGATTGTCATGATCTGATCCGTGTTTCTGTGTATTTATTTTTAAGGGTTTTCTGTGTTCAGTTCCTTCCTGTGAGTCTCTGTCTCTGCCTCTTCCCCGTTGATTGCTTCCCAGGTGTGTCTAGTTACCTGATTACCCTCCCTGTGTATTTAAGTCCACCTGTTGTCTCTGTCTCTTGTCGGGTCCTTGTCAAACGTATGTCGTATGTTAATTGTCTGCCTGCCTGCCATCACAGTAGAACTGTGAAGTCCTGTGTTGGTCTAGCTCTCGTTTTCAGTCTTCAGGTTTTCAGTTGCTACCGGTAATTAGCTGTGTGCTAACTCTCTGCCATGCTGCCTGATCTGGACTGTTTTGAGGATCTTCGTTAAATTCATCATTTTCTTCTACAACCTGGGTCTCTGCGTCTCTCCTCACCACCTCTCACCCACCGCACCTGACATTGATCCCTATTTCAGAAAGTAAAACTCATACAGATTCGTCACACACTGACATTTCTTTCTTCTAATTCTGATCACTATGACTTACCGATAAAAAAACTAAATTCAATCAGAGCAGGCTGGAAACAACCATTTACAAAAGTCAATTTTCTGAGGCTCAAGTAATATAAAAAACAGAAGGAAGTACGATTTCAAAAGTAAAACTGTGTACCACTTCAAAGTAAATGTGCATTTCTGTGCATGAAGTAAAATTATGGAATAGTTTGGATGAGGAGTAGGAAAAAAATCCTCTACTGTAAATCCATTTAAAACATTTACAAGAAAAAATTACTAAATCTAATATATTTTTGAGTTAAAGAGGAGAATGATATACTGTTTGAAGTTTCTATGGTTAATTTCATGTATACAGCCCTGAAAATGTGCTTTGTACTTAGGGACAGGTTTGTAGAATATTGTGCTTCTCCCTGCTTCCTTTTCATAAGTGTATTAGTTAATTAATGATGAAATTTGTTAAGTCGAGTGAATAAACTGACTGACTGAAGAAGACATACATGTGGGAGAGGTTTAGTTTGGAATTAAATTGTGTAATAAAATATTAATCCTCAAAAGGAAATGACATCAGGAAAATAGAGAAATTCATTCAAAATAAGAAGAGTTGACAAAAAGAGGTGATGTTGAATTCTCCAGATACTGCTGTGAATGCACTGGGACTCTGAGTTTTTAGATTTAAATACATTTTGTGAGCTGCAGGGGCCAAACCGATGCTTCATGCTCTGCATCACTTCCTGCAGACTCCAACCAGCATGCTGCTCTCTGTCTGCAGTCTGAAAGCCAAGTGAGGAGGTTCTGCTGTTCAGTCAAGATCCTACAGCTCTGTCACTTCTCATTGTTGGCACTTCAAGGACTAATTTACTTCCCAGACACCTTAATCACCATGACAATCATGTGAAGAAATAGTTTCAAATTTCTCCTCCTTCCTTTTTCGTTTGGCTCCTGCTACTTAACCTGCCAAGGAGCTCAATCTTTTCCCAGGTGTCTGTGGGATCATTTTAAAAGCTCAGTCAGCTGCACTTGCATGCTAAATAATAATATAAAAGAAGTATTTCTGCCATGATTACAAATGAGAACAGATGTTAGAAAGTGCCACAAGTACCGCCAGCAATCACTGAGAAGCAGCACAGCATCCTAACAATGTAAAAAGAGAAAAGGGGCCAGTAGAAAATCTTAAGCCGCCACTGATTGTTTCATCTTGACATCCAGCAGAGATGTTTCTACTGTTTCCTGATTCCTTCCATGTCTATTTTAATTCCAAATTAAAATAAAATCAGAATATAAAATTACACATTTGAACAAAATTGATCAGTGTCAGGTTAACGTATAAACTCCCAGTTAAGGATTCTCAATTTTGTTTTGTTAAAACTACAAACTTTAATATATTTTGAAGCTGTAGTATGCAACTTTTATTAAAATAAATAAATAAATATTTGTTGAAACTGTCACAATGTTGACACTATGTTATGAGACAGATAATCTGTGAGAACAATGAGTAGAAAATGTTAAAGTGCTCTTCTGCCTTCTCCCAGTGCTAATTAGAAATAACCAATCAGAGCCAGGAGGTGGGTCTAAGCGCTGTCAATCACCCTCCGTGTGACCTGCTCATTTCCTCCCTGATGTGTCTGCTGTGTTTTTCATGTTTTCTCACTAATGTTCCCTGACCAACATTTAATGTCTTAATAGAACGGCAAGTATTTATAACGAGAATATTCTCTTTTTGTTACTTCTGAAGGCAACTGGATTGAACAGGATTTTCTTTATCAAGGTTATCAAGGTAAGAGGAGCAGAATACAAATGCTGGCTGTATCTCTTTTCCATTAAGCATTAATTCTGCAAACTAAACATCATAATGGGTTAAAGTGTTAAGTTGCATTTTTTCCTGGCGTTTTAATGTGAAACAAGAAGCAAAAATACCACATAAATTCACAGATCGTAAAAACACTGTAAAATGCATTTCATCTGTTATTTCCTTAAATTTATTTGTACATTTAGAATCATGCTGACAGCAACTGAGCCACTGTCTTGCTATGTTTTATTTCTTTTTTAAATGCAGGCTGCAGTGACAGGCACTGACAGCAAAAATCGCTATTTTTCTTATGCCGTGACACCTGGAAAAGAAGGACTGCATGACATGTCACATAGTGTGAAGCCACATTTCGGGTCACCAGCATGCATATGTGGGGAAAACAGGGCAAGCTTCCACCTCTGATGTCTCGCCTGAGAATAACACTATTTTTTAAAATGAATAAACTTGTTTATTCCATTGTTCTGACTTCAGACACCTGGATTCCTCTGTATCAGGGGTTCTCATACTTAATGTTCAAACTTCTAATCTTATTTCTAGATATGATCTAAGGTACATAACAAGAAAATACATTTTGATTTGACTGAATCTGCTTACAAAGCAATAGATGGATGGCTTAATGTGTACATTTAACAGTGAAGCATAATGGCAGCTTCAATTGGATAAAAAATGGAAACTTAAAACATTACAAATGTAACGTCTCATACCTCCACATAAAGTGGCTTTCTTTAAACACAAGAATAAAAAAGTATAAAGAGTATAAAGTGCAAAAACAGGAAAACTTTCCATGAGGCACTGACTGCCTTTGTTAAGCTAATGCTAATTTGCTAACGCTAATGAGCTTTTAAATGGACTGCTCAATGTGCTGATGGCAGAGAAACAATTTACCATTCCAGGAAAACGTTTAATCAGCCGTCTTGGTTTCAACGCTAACTAGCCTCAGCATTCACGGCAGGCTGTTTTTTGGAGCTAGCTGTAGCGTAAAATGGCAAGTTGCTGAGGCTAGTTAGCAATTAATTCAACGCGCTTATGGCGGAGAAATACATTTCTGTTTAAGGAAACCTTTTTGTCTGCCATCGTCAGTGCCAATGCTAACTAGCCTGAGCATTCACGGCAGGCTTGGTGGTGTGGAGCTAGCTGCAGCGTAGCGGAGCGCCAGGAGGAGGATGTGAACAGTAGCAGGTAGGAGGCAGAGGAGCCTGATGTTTTCACAAATGATCCATCTCATGTTATACTATCACAACATAGTGACAGTTTTAGCAAATATTTCTAAGTTACATAAGGTATAGAGCTGTCTATTTTCATAAGCAAGATTAACCATGAAGCTGAAGTGAATCTATTCTAGAAATTTTCCTGCGAATTGATTTCAAGTAAATAACCGAAACTTCCGAAAAAGTGTGAGTGAGCTGGACAGATGGAGTCCGAGAAGAAATAACGAGACGAGACATAAAGAGGGACAGGAGGAAATCTTCTTCCACCCAGCGGGGTGAGCAGCACGGGCTGAACAGGCTGAACACACCGACGCTTATTAGTTTGCATGAGCGCGGGACGGCACATCATGTGAGCATTGTCAGAATTTGTTTACCCAATATGTGCATGAGTTTGCATATGTGGGTGTTCAAACTTCTCTGCTTGGTTTGGCAGCACAGTCAAGAAAAGGCAGGGAAAAAAACACAAGGTTATCATCAAGACTAGACACTCTGAACCTGATCCCACCTCATTATCCCTGCTACAGCTCGCCGAGAGGCTTCTGTGAAATGCTCAACATTTCTAGCCGCAGGGTTTTGATTTTAGACATTCATATAAGTTCCTCTATAGGTGACGTATGTCAAAATGCTGCAGAAATGTCAGTACAGGTTCTTCTGAAACATTCGTCACATGTTTCTTCATCATAATGTAGCAGTCTGGTCTAAGAGTAATTCGACATTTAATCCTACATTTTAATAACACAGTGTGTTTAGGACTATTTCGTACAGATGGTCAATATTAATACTTCACACAGTGACAATGAAGTTTTGATATTGATTGCATCAAGTTTTTTTTTTTTCTTTTTCTGGATTCTAGTACGCCTCGTTTAAGAATGTTTTATTAGCCATTATCAGCAAACTCGTGGGATTTATGTCAACTTCGTTCAATTTATTCGATTACCTCCATTTTAGAAATTATATTTTATCAGGGATTAGGGTTTGCAGAAATTGGGATTTAAACTTTTTAAATTAAAATTTTCTCTCAAAATACAGCTGTTTTGAAGGATTCAACTGAGAATACATTGTTCATAATTGAAGCAAACTGGGAATGAAGCTATTAAAGTTTCTCCTGGCAGGCTAGAAAAATGAATTAACAATGGGCTTATAAAACCCTTTCCCAGCTTAATCGTCTATTCTTTGTACTTTACATAACGATGGGACACAGGCTGGCCTTTTCATGCTGCTTCCATCCGCCACTGATAAGCCAGCTAACAGTGGGGACGGCTTTTTAGGAAAAAAAACACATGAAAAAAAACACTGTGGTTACCATGGAGGCGAAGGGCAGGGAGCTTCAAGGAAAAAGCAGCACAGGCAGAAGAAAACGAGACAGATTTAAAATCGTAATATAAGACATAAATTTACTGAAATGGCAAACAAAACATATGAAACTTTGACAATAATTTAATTATTACTATAGCCGGAAATATATGGGCCGCTGCTTGTAAAGTTACACAGAAAAAAAAGAACAGCAACATTTGTTTTTTTTTTATTTTATTTTTTTTGTTGGGGGGGGCGGGGGTTAGGATGTCATGGAGAAAAAGATGTGGGTTTTCATTTTCAAAATTATATTGAATGTATAGTTCAAAATTATACATTTATTTCACAAGCTAAATATTTAGTTTACAAATTAAATAGTTAGCTACCAAGTGTTATATTCAGCTAGTAGGATAAATATTTAAGTTACAAATTAAACAAGTACTTAGTTTGTGAACTAAATATTTAATATAGTTGTGAATATTTAGTTCACAAACTAAATATTTAGATCTAAATTAAATATTTATTTTAACTAAATATTTTTCTCCAAACAAAATATTAAATTTTCCAAACTAAACATTTAATTCTCAGGCAAAAAATTTATTTCCAAACTAAATATTTTGCTCAAAACTAAATATTTAGCAAGCAGGCTAAACACATGGCTGGTTACCAAATTATTTAGGTTGTTAGCTAAATATTTTGCTTGCAACTAATTGCTTAGGTCGATGCTAAATATTTAGCTAATATGCTAATTAGCTCATTACTCTAATTAGCTGCGAGCTAATTAGCTCAAAGTGAAAGCTGGATTTTGCAGACTTCTGTATGAACTTTACTGGACACCATATTATTTTTCTCTCTCTAAATAAACCAGAATATTATTGTTTATTTTTAATTGTGCAACTTGGTCTGCCATTTTTTTCTTTTTCTTCCCCCCCTCCATTCTGCGTAAACATTTATCCAGTCGTGTGCCAGCAGACACCAGGTGTACATCTCATTGATTTCTACTCTGTTGATAAGGGAATGTCTCAGAAAAACAAATCTTTCCTGCTGCAGGAAGGTTTTCATTGATTTAAAGATTTAGTGATCTGCCTCCCCTCGTGGCCTTTGAGCGGGAGCATGTTGGTCAATAGAAGCCCCGCTGTATGTTTGTGCTTCCTGCCGCACTTCTTGAGTTTTTTTTTTTTTCTTTTTTTGGCATTTAAGCAGAAATCCTAACCCATCAGGGTGTCCAGGTGCCGTGGCAGCAGCTGTACGGCCTCGATACGGGGGCCTTAAAACCTTCAGCTTGCTGAAATGTTACTGCTCCACACGGCTGATGATGATGTGTCTTTTAGAGATTAGGCAGCAGCCTGAGGTGATGTTATTTGGCTGCTTCCAGCACTTTCTACTCAGTGATTTGTTTCATTTGTTCTGATTATTCAAATTAAGCTGCAGATGGCTGTAATTACACCAAAAGACCAAACAAGCTCGGAACATTTTAGCATAATTTGAATTGAAAACTGGACACACCCACCATTGTGGGAGACAATAACGCTCCAATTAAATGTCAGCAGGGATGGCAGAAAAAAGAAGGTATTACTCAAGAAGTAGTTGGCATGACGACAATCACAGGACGACAGTAAGTTATCAATTAAGTCCCTGATGTGGATGGGTGTAATTATAGCTTTTATATTCTGAAAGACAAACATGATTTTTGCCTGTGTATCATTAAACTACTTGAAAGCACATTAGCATTAGCAGGTTTCGAGGTTTCAGCTATGGAGACAAATAAAACATTGTACACAGCTGTGTGATGATGATAATAATGCTTTCACTCTTAATTAAACTGAAATGTGTCAGTTTAACAAACGATCGTATGTAACTATTCAAGCATGTGCTGAAAAGCATGGAGTCACTATGACAACGGTGAAATCAGGTAACAATCACCTTTAATCAAATTTACCTATGTACATTTAGACGCATGCAGTTCAAGTGTGATGTCATCAGTTTGTGGAGATTTTCAGAATAAAACAAAGCTAAAGATGGAGAACACTGGACAGGAAGCAACAAAGCTAAAGATATTACAGCTCTGTTTTATCCCACACGTGTGGGAGATTTTAGTTTTACATTAATACTGTCTGTTCTCTTGGGAGCAGAGAACACTGGACAGGAAGCAACAAAGCTGACTGTGCCAACAGACTAGATGATAGTTTTTATCTTGCTTTAGCATGAGCATTTATTGATCAAACAGAAACAAGGACTGTACCATTAGATGATGCAGTATCACACCGTAAATAACAAAAAAAAAGGGGAATCCCACAAGGTTCAGTGTTGGGACACCAACTTTTTAGTTTAAGTCTAGAAGTCATTGAAGTGTCGGGATACAATCTACATTTCAACAGATGCTATTTTTTGTGACTGAAAAATTATTGTAGAAATATTGTTAAACCTCAAAAATGTCATTTTTCCACTTTAATGAAACAACATTTATTATCTTCGGTGACCATAAAAGGAAACATTTACTATGGGAGTTGATTAAATCCCAATATAAAATGTACCTGAACTTGTCTTAAAAGTATTTATACAATGAAAAGTATGCAAAAATATTGCAAACTTCAATAAAACTAAAAGTGTTTTGAACATAACATCTTATTTTTTGTGCCGTCTGTTTTTGACTTTCTATATAAGGATTTTGGCAACACTAGTGTGACCAATTCTAAACCTTTGCTTTACTAAACAAAGCAGTATGAATATTACATAATGTTTGCCATTACATTTTTTATATCGGGTGACAAATCTAGCCACCAAGTTTGTGCTTGTGAAAGTCTCCTAGTTTGGTTACAACAGGATTTCTGGAGAACAAAAAAGTGCAATTCCATAACATTTTAAATGATAATATGCAAGGTTAACATTAGCAGTCAGTGATTGTAAATGTTTATCCTTAGTATTTATCTGTGGAATAATCCCCAGCGTCAAAGAAAATGTACTTGAAAAGAGTCTCAGACAAATGCAAAGAGCCCAAAACATTTTACAATCTGCATAAAACCTATTCAAATGTTACAAAAAATAAGACGCACTTAAGCAAATGCAAAAAGTTGCAATTAGACGACCTTATGGAGCTAAGTGGTTTGAGATGCAGCATAAGTGATAAAAGCAGCAAAGAAAGGCGGATAGAAGAGGGCCTTGTTGGCAGCAGTGAAAAGAAGAGCGAGAGAGAAAAGGAAAGCCTGGGTGCCAGAGTGAGACAGTGGGAGATGGACAGCAGCGCGCCCAACTCCTTTATCTCGCCATCATTTCGCTGCCCTTCAGCCTCCACCTCCAGCCTCAGCTGCTAATGGATTCACACTATAGGAGACAGCCTTGTGCAGCGGCCTTGGAAAGCTGTGTAGTCGAAATGAGTTTAAAATAAACTCATCTGTTAATCTGCTTGGTGCAAGGTTCTGTCCCTGCTGAGGCACACTGGAATATTTCTCTCTAACAAGCAAAGAATTAGCATGAATTTTGCATTAGCTTAGCATGCGAGAGTAAAAGCCGCACGTTTTAATGGCATCCATACACAGTATGTTTAAACTGTGATGTAGTTATGTATGCAGAAGTAAAAAGTGGTAGAATAATGTCTGCTTAAAAGCGCTGATGATTACAATTGTGTTATTTTTAACATTTTAATTTTAATACATGGACACGACTATTGGAAAGTTAGAGAAGTGAGTCTTAAGAGTCAGTCAGGTTTTTCATGAGCTCACGTCAATGATTCACTCAGTTTACTTTACCCAGAGATATTTCAAAATAGAAGGATGAGGAAGTTGGTTGGTCAGCTTTTTGAGAGTCTACCATCAGCACAAAGCAAAATATAGAACATTAAATCATGCAGTTTAGTTTTTATGTCTATTACACATGTTCTTTTGCTTTTCAGCTTTTGTAAAGTGACCATATAAAATGCTAGTATTGGCTGGTTAATGAGTCAGGCTGTAATAATTTTATTTATTTATTTTTTTACTTTTTGTCTAATTCAGTTAGTTTTAGTTTGTTTTTAGAGTGGTTTTGGTGGTTTTTATTATTTATTAAATAGTTTTAGTTTTTCCAGACTGCTTAATTTTTTGGTGGAAATTTCAAAAAAGGTCCAAGTATCGTATTGTGATGATGTATACACTGGTTGGGTAGTGAATACTCAACAGAAGATACCATTTACAAAAGTGTACAGAGATGTGTTGACAACAACCTGGAGCCAAACTTCACCATCACTCTGCTGTCCTTCTCCATAAAGACATCTTCTATAATGTACCTCAAATCTGTTTCCAAGCTCTGTGTTGAACAGGTGTTGTCTCCGACCGCCCCAAAAACAAAAACAGCCTGGTCAACAATCACACACACACAGACACACACTCACACACGCACATCCACTGTTCATCAGCCTCCTACTGGGTTTGCATCTGCTCTGGCCATTGGGGCTGTTTTGTCCTGATGATGGGAACTAAACACACTCACTGCCTAACAGTGGAAACCTCAATGTGGAGCAGAGTCGATGCGTCTCACTGAAGATGTATCAGAGCTGTTTGCTGACATGAGGGAGAAAAAAGGATTAGTCTGCTGAAGGGAAGTAAATGAAAACTGAAGCGAAGCTGCTTCTCAAATTTGAATTATGATGGATTAAATTTGCTTCACATGCTTGCTTTTCATCCCAGAATTTAATCCATGGTTCAAAGGAACGCTTTCCCGCGTATGTGTTCTCTGGTTGTTGCAGAAATCATGCACACAACAGATCTGGCTCCATCTGAGGGTGGCAAGAGGAACAGCACTGTGGACAGGAAGCCATGAGTTTGTCATAAACCTTATGTGGAACAAAGCAAACATGTGGAACATGTTTGTAATATTACACTTATTGCACTTATATATTTTATATTTAATATTACACTTTAGCTTAATGCTAAATTCAAAATGGATTGGAAAATTAACAAGCACCATCATTCTGAACACATCTGGTTGGGTAAATGTGGTGGCGGTATCATGCTGTGGGAACAGGAAAGCTGGCTGGAGTGGATGGAAAGATGGAGGGAACTAAATTAATAGCAATCCTTTGCTAAATAGTTGAGATCAAACCAGAGCCACTTGTTGGAATGGCCCAGTCAAAGTCCAGACCTAAGCTGAACTGATGATCTGAGGCAAAAGATGGAAATAACTGATGATCCCCATCCAATCTGACTGAGCGGGAGATATTTTGTAGAAAATAGGATTTTTTTGGTGCTTTTTTTCTTTGTCCTATCACATAAAATCCCAATAACATACTCTGAGGTTTGGAGTTAGGTTCGACAAAGTCTGACTAAAGCTTTCGCAATAAATCAATCACAAGATAAACTAAAATGTTTCATAATTTCCATTGTGATGATGAATAGTTATTGAAGGACAGTTTTGTTTATAGACTTCATAATCCATTTCATTTATGGGTTCAGTTGTAAGTGGCTGTATTTCAGTTTTATTCATTGTTTTTTTAGACATTGTGAAAATCTAAAATGCCTTAAAGTTCCAGTGGTATGTGTTCTTAACAAAATTAAAGTTCAATGATCTTTGAGACGGTAAGCTTTATCGTCATATTTCTTGAAAATGGTCTTAAAACAATATTATCGTTTATCGCAATTAATTCTGGGACAATTTATCGGGAGCAAAATTTGCTATGGTGACGGGTGTGAATGTAAAAAAGTTCAGGCATGTAAGCACATACTGTATAACAAGCATCCATGGACACTGCGGTCACACACACACACACACACACACACGCACACACACACACACTTATTTACATGTGAGGCTCTCCTACAATGACCATGTCCTGCTCTCATCTCTGCTCCGTGTTCATCAAAGGAGAGAAACGCGCCGAGCAGAGAGGAGAGCAGCACCAAATGGGACAGGAAATGGCTGCAGAATAACGGAGGAGAAGACTTCACACACCAGAGATTGGAACTACAAAGAGATCTGTCTATTAGAGGCAGCGCACGCTCTTATCTGCGCGGCCCATGCTGCTCGCCTTCGTCACCTCCCTCATTTGCTGCCGTTGTTGTGATCCTCACTCAGTGGCCTTGTTGTTCATTATCTGATGCTGGTGGGGGAGTTTCAGCGCGCTTGCAAACGGCTCAGGGGGGAAAAAAAGCTGTTGCACTTTAAAATATGTTGGTTGTAAATTATACTTCGCCTTCAGAGGCTTCAAGGAAACAATTTACAAAAGAGGAAGGACCGATGGTCAGAGATGCTGCAATAACTAATGATCCACAGTAGTTAGGATCTCCCAGCTGTTTTTGATCAAACATACAGCTTACCTACTGTGAAGTTAAAATGCTATTAACCTCATGAACTCTTCGCCAAAGAGAAAGAAAACAATCTGCTGGTAAATAACGAGTTTTGCCCAAGTAGCACGATATGACGTTCAGGCTTGTGGATTTAAAATCATTTTGAAATAGAATGCTACCAACGAGAGAGAGAGAGAGAGGAAGAGAGAAAGAAACAAAGAGGAAGACAGTGGGAGACGAACATCTTTCAAGGTGATTGATCTTACCCTGATGTTGTCAAAGGAGGCTCTGTTGGTGACGTCATATAGAAGCAGCAGAGCTGGGAGGAAAGAGACAAGAAAATAAAAAGAGAAATTGTTTTATATTTAGCTTTATCTTTAAAACCCAACAAACCCTGCAGAGGAACTCCTGTCAAGTTTTAATTTAGTTTCTGCCAGATGGCGACTAATTCATCTCAGTCCAGATGTTAAAAAGTGATGGTGAAACAGGGACATCGCACCTCTGGGAGAGGATTTATTAAATGAGGGAACAAAGATAAAACAAGTCATGATGGGTGAATCTGGAACCGTTTACCTTCAGTTTCTTTTATCGGATCTGCTACTCGTGAAACGTTGACATCTTAACATGTTTATAGCTCATATTCTTTAGTCATTTATATTTGAAAGTAGCTATCTGCTACAACGATGTAGCATCGCACCACTCGGAGCCTAACCTCATGTGGTGAGGTAACCACATAAGAAAAAAAAAAAAACAGTCTATAACCCGCCTCCTGAATAACAATTTGCAGAAATGTGCACAGGTAAAACGCAGGGATAAAAAGAAAAAAGAAATGTAAATGGATTACAGTGTTGGCTGAGGAAAGTGCTGAACTCTGCTCTTTAGCGCAGCATTATTCTGCTCGCTGACAACATAACTGCACATGTGAATCCTAATGAGCTCCAGCAGCGCCACGCCACCACAGAGAATAATATCACCTCAGGCGTGTTTTTAGTGGAGAGATGTGGGCATGATGAAGCTCTGCAGGACAGGAGAAAATCATTACACCTACAAGGCCCATTTTACCTCATTTTCACAGATGGCTTAACCTTCGACTGGAAAATGTGCCCTTTGGTTATTACCTCCACAACACTTCACCACTTCCTGCCGCATGTAATCCCCACAGTCTTCGCCTACGTTACACGTGTCATTGTTCTGTCTTGTTTTTTCACTTTTCCCTTCCGTACTCGACCCTCTTCTACATCTCAGCCGTAGCCGCTACGTCTCCAGATCCAAAGTGAATTAAACGTTTCGCTTGCGTATTCCAGCCAGGCATGTCTGTGAAGGGCGTTTAATGAGCGGTAATCTTTGAGTGCTGTCTGAGCGTGTCAAACCAAGAAACGGAGGATGAGGGGGACAGTGGAAGGTATCCAGAAGGAGCGGGAAGATGTGACCGACGAGTTAATTTCCTCTCTCAGTGCTCCTGTGGTGGACTGCCACTGTAAGGCGATCACAGCAAACCACAAGGAGTCCATACACACACATGCATACACACAAAATCCAATTAGGAAGACAAAAGGAAGGAGAAAACATTGTCAAAAATAAAGCCCCAAGTTGAAGGCTTTAGTTAAGCCGGTCAACAGTTTTCTCCTGTGGGAATGAGTCATTATTTCACAACATGGGGCTCTTTTTAATCAAGCACATGTCTTCGTTTCGGAAGGTGTCGAGATGTTTAATCTGTAAACTGTACGAGGTCGGAGCCTGGATAATTATTCCTACATAACGGCCAAGAGTCTCTTGTGAACTATCCATCTACCAATTAGTGAGTCTGCAAACTCGGTGCTGAAAACACACCAAACATCAACACACAAAAAAGCTGTGTAAGTAGGGGTGTTTAAAAAAAGAACGCCCGCCCTAAACGCGTCAGCTAAATGCAGCATGTGGCATTTAATCAAGACCCTGAGAAGTAGGAGCTACCAGTGAGAAAGCTGTCTAAACCTGCTGAAGAACCAAACTGGTCTGGACCAGAGGGTCCAATTCAGCTTTACAACTGAGGTTGACCAAACGAGTTGACTGGAGTGTATTTGGAGATGAAGACAGGCAAGGAAAAATTAAAAAAAAAAAAAAAAGTTTACAGCTAAAGTAAGTGTGAAATACTCCACAGGTGTGAAAGTGCACATGCCAGAACGCACGGCTGCAGGATTTGTTCTACGGTAAAACGTGTGTGCCGCTTAACCTTTCAGTTTAACACATCTGTTACGGAATATGGATGTGTTACATGAGACACATTCATATTCAGAGACGGTTTGTCGGAGACAGACATTACATTTGATGCAGAACGGACCTGTAAGGTGAAGAACATGCTAGAATCACAGTATCCTGACACAATAAGCCCTACAGTGGATTGAAGGAGTCTTGGTGGACTCATCTACACAGTGATGCAGAACCGTCTAAAAACAGAAATCATCCCCAATCAACATCCGAGAATATCGCCAGTCTCTGTACAGTGGTCTTGTGTAAACATACCCTGAAACTGAAATTGAATAAAAACATAGCTAATGTCCAAGTACTTCCTGGGTTAGGAGGTTGATCAGTGTGGAAAGCTACAGAGTACTTCCCTGAAACTTTCCTGAGATTCTGCTTAAGAACTAACCAAAGAAACCCTAAGAAGATGTCGTATCTAAAATACTCATGACTTGTTTCTAAATGACACTCAGACATATAAAGACTTAACTGCTTAAAATGTTCTGTTTAGGCTGAAGCCTTTTCTATGAAGCACATCTTTGTACAGGTATCATTAGGTCAAATGTATGAAATCCAGTAATCTGTTGACTCTGTTTCATAGCTACTATGATACTTGATACTGAACTCTGAGCCAATACAAAAGACCAAAAACGGGACGTTGAGCAGACATCCAAGCAGAGTGTTTACATGTTGAGTTCAGGGCAGTGATCTGTGTGTCTGATCTGGGCGTGAACCTGTGGAGAGGTAAACACGAGAAGAAATGCCTGAAAGATCAACCATTCCCTTAATAAATCTACAGGCTTACTGTACAACAAACATAGTAATATTGACTGGTGACCAAGATGGTTTCCCTCCATTTGCCCCCTCATCGTTCCAGCTGCTGTTGTCATTTCTGCAGAGTCTCCTGTTTAACAGTGGGCGGCAAGTCTTCATCCTGCCGTGTCAGTTTTTACAG
The DNA here is from genome assembly GCF_000485575.1 of Poecilia formosa. Lineage (NCBI taxonomy): Eukaryota > Metazoa > Chordata > Actinopteri > Cyprinodontiformes > Poeciliidae > Poecilia > Poecilia formosa. The sequence goes on along the minus strand of NW_006799943.1, from coordinate 3,908,682 downwards.
AACAGTGGATCAATCATAATAGAGTTAAAACTCCCCTCACAGCTGCAGCTCAAAGCATTACCGAGGTTCAAAATGTTACACTATGAAGCTTGGTTCCATGATATGCGTTCAGACGTCGTGTTAAACTCTAACTTTCCATTTTCCTTTAATAAAGTAGAAGTCGGATGTTTTTTCTTCTCGTGTTTTCTACATCCAGGTGTCTTTTTGATGATGTGAGATGAAGATGAAGCTTTATACCTTGTCCTATTTATATCCAACTCTTTTACATTTGTCTCTAATGTTTTGCTTCCCCCATCACTCTTCACCTTGTTTCTAAATGATTCACGTTTCTTAATTCCTTCCCTGCCATCGAAACACCCAAGAGTAAAGCTAAGCTCTACTTTTTTCCATTTGAAAAGTTTACATGCCTCGACATGCACTACTTTGGTCCAATGTGAAAATATGATCATCTCCTTCCCCAGAAGTGGAGTTTTTGGACATTTGACCTTTTGTGATATTGAGATAATCAGAAAAAAAAGACAACAGAGGTGAAGGAGACAGATACTACTGTCCAAAAATAACCTAACTGCCCATCTAGAGTTAATCAACTCAATCGATTGCCATCAACATCTACAATAACTCTTTCACAACTTTGAATCGATGAGCTACAACAACATTTAATTTCCCTTTGGGATCAATAAAGTATTTTTGAATTGAAGTTGCATAAATTAAGGTATTGACTGAGTTTTACAACCGAGTCCTTCAAAAGTGTCAACATATTTGATGCTTCTCTGCATGCGGACACTCTCCTTTCTTTTGGCTGGTCAGCAGAACACAGACGAATGTAATACAAATTGACATGGATGGACGAAGAAGCTTTTCACAGCATTTTTATGGAATTGTTGTCGTTGTGCAGCTCGTAAAAAATGAAAAACAAACAGACGTTTGACACCGGTTCACTCGTTTGAAGGTTGGAACCGTTTTACTGGGGCCTCGGTGGGATTACACGTCCCAATTTTCCGTCAATTTATTGTCACATAAATTAAAAAGTAATTACATTAGCGACTGCACCAAAGGGAACCTGACATTTGACACTGCTGCTGTGGAAGAAGCATGTCGGAAATGCCAGCATGGGATGAATGTTTGATTTGGTCTGTACTTTACAAAACTGCTGGCAGCTTCATTGGCCGAGTGGCAAATAGTGTTGAAATCCATGAGAACCTTTACAATAGATGTTCTAGATATCAAGTTGTAGATAAAAGAGTAGAACAGTCTCTATGGCGTGGATTTTACGGATTTTTTTTACCATTGGTCCCCCAACAGCGAGCTTGAAGGAACTGGAGGACACACTGGTTAAAAGTGAAGTATTGCAAATTTCTACAATACAAGGACCAACAGCAGCAAAAAAGGTTTATAATCACCACATGGAGGATGCCGTTAGGACAGGCAGATGGTTTCATTTTGTCAACTAAAGATTAAATGTCAGTCACTGGATCATGCGTCTTCAGAGGCTGAAAGGGTGGAGAGGCAGAAACAAAGTCATGACATATTGATGGGCAAATGCTTCCTGACATTATTGACCTTGATCACACAAAAAAAATACATAAAAACTTTGAGTAATTGCTGTCATCTTTAGAGGACACTGTACTGTAGGAATCACAGGGAAAAGAAGACAGTTTATAGTTTCAGACAGGAACTTAGAAAGTTTCTCTTATTTAAGAAATGAGATTGAAGAACCATTCCAATCTGGTTGTTTTTATGGATTTATTTAATAAAAAATAAATAAATAAAAAAAAAAACAAAGACCCTTGAGGGGGAGCCTGTGAAGGTTAGATGCTCAACTTGTTCTACCTTATGTCACAGTTTTGGATTTCTGAATGGATTCATTTCAACCCATTACCCTCCCTCGCCTGTGGTGGTGCTGCACCATGAACCACTGAAGGAAACGATACAAAAACATCAGACACTGAGCTGAACTTCCTTCACAAAATGGAAACAAAATTGAGTGGCGTCAGATTTATCTTTGGTAAAAGACAACAGAGATTTATCCCTCCAGCACCAGGCACACATGTAAGGTTTGGTTTTATTTATCCAGAATGCCTTGCGCTTTAAACTGCTTCCTGCTTTTGGAGCCGTTTCTGGTCTACTTGGTATTCGAGCTGCTCCAGAGTTCACTTCAACCAGTTTTTGAGTTTGCTCTTTTGTGTCTGCATCAGAGTTCGATTACACATCAACACCTTCCCAAACGAATCAGACTTTCTGGGCAAATGAACTAAACGGGGTTGATGTGAATACATGAGACATCAATTCTTTACCTTTATAAGATATGAACGTATCTACTTGAAAACCTTGGTTTGTTAAACTGATACAAACCACTGAAAGATATAAGGAATAAAGCTTAAAACAGAGAAAGTAGTCTGATTCAAACGTTCATCTGTTGATTCAAAACATCTAATAATTTATTTTTCTGACAGCCTGAAATGTAAGGTCAAAACTCTTGTCTGAAAAAGAACTTACTCCCATTAGACGGACAAGAAAGGTCAACATCAGATCATGGAGTAACAGAATTACTTCATTCTTTAGAAGGGTTGTTTCCCCTCCTGAACTCTGTACTAGACGTTAATCTAAACTTATTCTGACATGTCTGTTGAGTTGACATGGTGCGCTGATGAAATCTCTAAAAACCATTCCACCCGACCCGATTCCCATTCAGACACGAAACCCAAGAGACGTCTCTTTGATTCCCTTTTATGACCTTTTATAACCCTGGAACTGCAGAAATACACTTCTAGACATGCAATTAAAAGAAGGAACATGATTTCTAATGGCTTTTTAAATTAAAAATTAGAGTCCTACAACACACTTAACAATATGAAATGGTCCCAACTCGGCAGGATTACAATGAAAGCGACGTCTGCTTGAGATGTATTTAGAAAGCCATTACCAGTTTCTTTACAACACCGGGAACAAAGAGCGAGCAGTGGGGCCATTACCGCAAAATGAAGCAGCAGGAGTCCTTCTTCTCAATATTGCCTAAAATACTCAATCGTGAAGCGCCATTTGGAGGCATAATTTGTAACGCAGTCATTACCTGTTTCACAAAAATCAATTTTCACACTCCATTTCTTCTGCCTCGTTATCTTTTCAGTGACGAGGGTTTCTTCGAGCATCTCGTTTGGAAAGGAGACATTTAGGCCACAAAGTGTTTTTGAATCTTAATGTAGTTTGTGCTCTTCCCCCATTCTTTAGAGTCTAAACTTAAGGAATAATTAATCTGAATGGGAAATATTATCTCATTATCCTGAAATGCAAACTTTTATTTAGACGTAATTTCTTTTACTCTACTTTCCGCAAAAGGAAAAGTTGAAAATCATTCAAAGAGGAACATTTAGTGCTTTTCACAGAATACTCTGTTCCTTTGTATAAAGCAATTATATTCCAGTCACACAGTTAAAAAAGGTAGACGTTTTCATATTTAAATTCTCCTAAAATGTCACCACTGTTCTCTTTAAAACAATGACTGAACCTGTCTCTTCCGAGTTTTCCTTCTCTGCTCTCGGATTTCTTTCCTCCGTCTAATTTTGCCCCCAAATCGTCCCCGTTCCCAGGTAACGCAGCTCCTCCTAACTCGTCCTACCTACAGAGCGTGCTTCCTCTGCTCATATTTCGCAGCCTGTGGTTTCAGCTCACGCTGTGGAAATGACAAACTGTCAGCTCCAGTCAGAGAAGAGCGGTGGAGCTGGGCGGGGAGAGGGCTGCAGGTGTGCCGTGAGTGTGCAGCTGGGTTCTGGACCCGTCCAGACCTCGTCGGTGCCCTGCACCAGATGGGCCTGGCAGATTGCGCTGGGCTGACTCCAGCCTCAGACAGCCAGGATCTTCCTGCTCTCACATTACGGACTTAATGAATGTTATGCTCTAGCACAAATCGCTGCTAAAAATACACCCAGTGATCTCCATGGGGGCAAAAGTGGCCATAGGAGAGAAGTCTTAATGAATCTCAAAACATGATCTTATCTGCTGGATTAATCTCTTATCTGTTAAATTAACTTTTCTCGCATGTTTTCCACAGCACAACCTTTACATTTCAAGGGCAGCAGCTCCTGCCACAGTAGTAAACTCTTACTTGTTCAATTGTCAGATTTTATTTTTAAAAAAAATCAATAAATGTGTACTTTAAGATGAAATACTACATTTATGTCTGAAATTAAAAACTCTCACTACAAAATAAGAGAGAAACAAATATTTAAATTGGGACCAAACAAATTTGCCAATTAAGTGAAACTACTGAAATATTCTATGCCTATTTAAATGCAGAGTGTATATATATTCAATAAATTCCAGTCACTGTTATTTCTTAATGGATCACTCAGTTTAAGGTGCAGTATTATGTATTTTAAGTATCATTTTATAGTACAATCAATCAACTAACTATATTATCTTCAACTGTAGAAATGCTGTATATATCAAACATGACTTAACAGAAAATTGACTTGGCAATTTGATGCTTTGAAATTAGGATCCGTCCCTTTAAGAAGCCTTGGCACAGTCCAACACTCCACCTCCAGGAAGTCATCACATCTCTCCAATGTTTTTACCAGCGTTGCACTGAGAAGTAGCTCCTATAATGAGGTCAGCAGTTGTGAAGCTCCACCAGGGTTTGCTAATTGCTGCTGGCTAGTCTGAAGGAGCTGAGTGGAGGAGTCACAGGGGAGGGCTGCTCTGTGAGGAGGAAGTTCAGAAGCTTGGAAACTGCAGCTCTGAGGAGGAACCTTGTGAAAATAGGTGGGGCTAGGTCCAGCCAGGTGCTTTGCACAGCTGACTGGTTGCCATGGGAGATATAAGGATTTCTCAAGCATGCGTGAGAGAATCAAGGAAAGGCTCCACATGTGTCTTTGATTGGAATAACATTATAACATGATGCAAAACTCATAAAAGCTGGTGTTACGTAATGCTGCCCCTTTAAATTTTATGCAGCTTATGTGCCGTTTTTGTGCTGCTGGTCAGTGCAGACACCGCGGATTAACATCTTTTAAATCGTGAATTTTTGATCTGCATCTGCATCACAATCCCAAAAGTTCTCTCAAAAAATTAACCAGCAGTCTTTTTTCTTTCACAACTGCTGCCACTGGTCATTTTACCACTTTGTCTTTTCATATTTTTGCAGTTTTAGAGATTCTTAATTTTCACCAGACAACAAATTGGGCCATCCACCGCATAATATTGCAAACTCGTGTCAATTCACACCCCAAATCAGATGGACTTTTCAAGACTCCCAGACTTCGCTAATATGAGCCAATATATAAAAAGACATTGAGACATGAGTTTAAACTAGTCACAAAGATGCTAATGAAGCTCTCTATATTGTCAAAACTGATTTAGTGCTGAGGAACTTCACAGATATCTGTTCAGAAAAAGCTAGTGGTAAAATCTCAACAGCTTCTAGTGTAAAAGTTAAGAAGATGGTCATAGTGAAGCCTTTGATCATGAGAGGAGGATTTGAATGTAAACTGTGTTGATCCGTCACAAAACGTAACGGAACAAACCTCAGAATGTCAGAGGTAATTTCCTGGTGATTTTTAACTTGCACTAGCTCTAAGGCTCTGTTCACACCCCACTAGTACAAAGAAATTAGTTCCTTTACACGAGCCTCCAAGAACAAGAACAAATCTCTCGGTAGCCAGGTCATTTCATGCTTCACAGGAGCTGCACAGCACAACTCAAAAGAATTCATTTTGCCTTTTCCACTGCAGAAAAACACTCAGTACTAGACACACCTTGCAGGAAATACTGTAAGTTCTGACCATAATGTCTCAAGAACGAGCTGTAAGAACAAATAAGGGCCAAAGGCATACATAGACAGTTATATGTGCTAGACAAAACCCATAGCTACAGAGACAGAACCCTTTAACACCAGGAGCACTTTGTAATATGAAACATTCATTGGCAGCAGCCACTGGCATCAAATGGTTTTAATAAGTGGGAAAATCTCTCATATTTTTGTGTAGGAATTTTGGCCAGTTTTTCTTTACAGAGTGTTTTAATTCAGACAGACTGGATTAATTTCAAGGACCTCATTGCCACAGAGACAATCAGATTCAGGTCTGAACCTCGGCAAGCCTAATGTCTTGGGTTTTTATTGAGCCAGTCAGAGGTGGATTTACTGGTGTGCTTTGGATTATTTCCATCATCACAGTCCGAATGTGCTTCTTATTAAGGTCATGAACAAACGCCTGAAAATTCTCGTTCAGGATATTTTGGTTAAAAGCAGAAAATTATATTTCCATCACCTACAGCAGGTCATCATTGGCACACCTTTAATAAGAGAAATAAAAGTGGCACACTCTGCAGACTTTTCATTTCAGCACTGAAGTCTTTTTTAATACAAGATTGGATGTATAGTAAAAAACAAACAAAACTACTCAATTCCTTTTTAGATAAGAAAATAAACATTTTATTGCCTATATTTTTGTTTTGCTCTGACTGCTCTTTCAGCAAATGGCCTTTTTTGAGAGTCTGTATGCTCCAGTTACCAATTAACCTAAATTAGTTTTTTTTCCCCCAACAAATCAATTAATATGATTAATCGCTTCACCCCTTATGCTGTTTCTTTAGGGCAGGGCATGATGTGTAGTTTTCTGACACCTTTTAGCCTGCTTCACATCGTCAGACAGGTTCACTTTAAGTGATTTCTGGACTGGTCAGCTCAGGCAGTAATCAACGAGGAATTGAACTCTAGTTTCCAAACAATGAGGTCAATCACAGTTAATTTAAAACCTAATTCACACTGGTTTATTTTCACTTGCATCGCGGGCAGTGTGGCAGTCTGTCATTATCCATCCTACACTGTGACACGACGTACATTAGGATTTGAAAATGTCAAGCTAGTCGTGTGAGACGTTCAAGAGCCCCACAGTTGATTATGATTCTTGACAATCACTCTATAGCTGCGTTTCTGTTGGCCATATAATTGCGCAACTTGGCAATTCAAAAACAAATTTGTTTAAATGAAACATGGACATTTAGAAATAGCACTAGTTTTTAGATAAAAAGCTAGATAAAAATACACGTACTGAAGTTGGTGTATTTTGCAAAACTGCAATGGAAACGATTAACTGCATCACGAGTCACATGATCAGCAACTGGATATTGCCACTGATTCACATGTGATTTTAATTGTACTTCTTACTTAATGCAAACATCACCATTTTTCTTTAAGATATGTAACTATCTTAAAAGTGCCGTTTGTCACGGCACTTTTGTGTTCCGTGACAAACAAAGGTTCAGTTCCTTTTCACAGAAGCCTTACAGGGTTTTATTGAAAACAGCCTTTTCCAAAACCTTTTCCAAACCTTCAGGTCATCTTTGTCTCATTTTAAATGTGTTTGGTGGTCTGAAACTTTTATATGTGAGGAATTTGTAATACTATTTACAGCATTGCGCCCTTCACTGTTTTTAAGTTTTACTTTGAGCCAAGGCCCAAACGCGTTCTAGAACTCGCCCAGTTAAACTTATTGATGTTTTCCAATTGGGCAGAATCCTCTGACAGCCGGATCTTTTCAAGTCATGAAGCGCCGTCCGTTAGTCGAAGGCAGTGATGGAATTAGCTGTGTTTGGGCTGTGTCCTCTCCCCCCAGTCCAGCCCGTCAGGCTGAATGAGTTTTATTTAAAAGTCAGGAACAGACGGACGGCTCAGAGGCTCTGATCCGAGGCTCCCCGGGTGTCTTGTTAAAGATCAGTGAGGGTAAACTGAAGAATCCACAGATCAGAACAACAGGCAATGGGCCAGAGGAGCACAGAGACATCACCCCTCCTCTCTCATGTTGTTATAAATAACCTGACATCCAGACGAATGGGAGCTGACCATGTGTGAAATCAAACACGGGCTAATAATTAAAGGTGGAAACCAAGACAAATTTTTCAGTTTGTAATTCATTAACCAGATTATCATGCTGGAATGTGAACTTTATTGGGGTTGTTTGAAATCTACAGATACTTCTGAACGTATTTGTACATAACAAGCTGGAGTGTATTTTATCTGGATTGATTGTTACAGTCCAGACTCAAGGTCTGACAGTAATAATAAGAACATATTTGTATAAGGCCCACTAGATAATTACATATATCTATTATTGATGGCAAAGAAGATTGTATAATGTACGTATTGCACCACTGAACTAATTTGTATCCAGAGACACAAATAAGTTTTTTTTTTACAACGCTCCTCATATTTCCATTAGCTGAGATTCTGCATTCTAGAGAACCCACTCCCTGACTCAGCTCCTCCAGACTAGCGGCAGCAGCGATTAGCAATCACCTGGTGGAACTGCACGTCGTCTTCTTATACTTCTCAATTATCAAACGTTCCTAAAAATGGTTGTAAAGGAGATAATGGAGGAGCACTTAGGTGATGACCTGTTGACGGTGGAGTGACAGCAAGAGCAGGAGCTTCTTAAAGAGACAGAGGCCCAATTTCAAGGTGTCTAATTACAAAGTCAAATATCATTTAAGTTTGATAGTTACTTCATTTTTTATAACTAAAGTTACTTAGTTGTGCTTTAAAATGACACTATGGGCCTGGAAAATACACTGTTACATATGTACCATTTTAGATTATTTACAACAGATTTAGATGTTAAGTTCAGTTTTTTCAAACAAGACAAATTCACTATAAAACATATTAAAGTTTCTGGTTTTAATTTTGCTGTTTAAATGTGGCAAAAACAAAGAAAAAATCGTTCTGCACAAAGACACACACC
>NW_006799943.1:3897412-3898449 GCF_000485575.1 Poecilia formosa | reverse complement strand
AAAACATGCCATATGCCATGGTAGCACACCACTATGGCTGCTGAGTACATGAGCACAACGGCTGCACAGTTGAGAAAGTGTCGCCATTAATCCATAAAGAACTGGAATTCTGTTTAATTTGTTCTTTAATGATCTTTTTCTATTAGGCTTATTTTAAAATCACATTTTGATCAGCAGTTCAATATATAGATCATTACAAAATATTTACAATTATAAAACTTTTTTAAAAGATATATTTGTGCAGGATTTTAGACATATAAATCCAAAACACAGAGTATTTTCGGTTATCTTGTCTACAACTAGACAAGGCTATTTAGACTATGTAAGACTGATTCGAATTAGTCAAACTTTAATTTCACAACACGTGGTTTAATGTAGATTTTTATTTGAAGGCCCAAAATATGTTTTGTTTCGCTGTAATTTTGCTTAGACAGTGTCTTACAAGTAATTAGACTTGTAAAAACGCCTATTTTTATTTTCTATTTCAGACTCATTAGTTTTCATTTCAATACCGTCTAATTAAAAGAGGAGCATCAAAAAAACTCCCTTGAAACTCACAAAAAAAAGGTGCAGGTATATAAAAACTGGACTGACAACTAATCTCTGGCCACAATTACTAAATTTAACAAGAGAGGAAAGATTCAGTATTTCAGCTCAGTCCTCCCTTTAAGGAGCCGGGATGACCACAATGTAGCAAGGTCATTTCTCCACAGACTAGGCAGCTCTCTCAAACCGTAAAGTGGTGCGCCAATTAAAGAAATAGTAGTAAATGAGCCCATCTTTGAAATATCACCTGAATTACCAGGTTTCACAGACTGACAGATGCATCAATTAAAGAAGAGGAAAAAAAAAGACAGAGAGAGCGATGAGGAAGATTGTGTAATTGAGAAAAGGAATTTGACTGACATCCATCTGCCTCCCTCCCCTCTGTGTCTCCTGATGCTCTCTTCAGTCAGGCAGAGCGGCTGCCTAATTGACTGATGGATAAACCCACGCCTCATTAACTCGTTGCTTTTGCTTCTTTGCCCTCATACTGA
>NW_006799943.1:3896648-3897097 GCF_000485575.1 Poecilia formosa | reverse complement strand
GAGTCCCTCCCGGATGGCCGAGCTTCTCACCCTATCTCTAAGGTAGGAACGTAGATCAACCGGTAAATCGAGAGCTTCGCTTTTTGACTCAGCTCTCTCTTCACCACGACGGACCGGTACAGCGCCCGTTTCACGGCAGACAGTGCCCCAATCCGCCTGTCGATCTCCCGCTCCCTTCTTAACTCATTCGTGAACAAGATCCCCAGATACTTAAACTCCTCCACTTGAGGCAGGATGACCCCTCTGACCCGGAGAAGGCACTCTACCCTTTTCCGGCTCAAGACCATGGCCTCGGATTTGGAGGCACTAGGTCTCATCCCGGCCACTTCACACTCGGCTGCGAAACGCTCCAGCGAGAGCTGCAAATCACAGCTTGATGAAGCCAATAGGTTCACATCATCTGCAAAAAGCAGAGATGCGATCCTAAGGCCACCAAAACGGATCCCCTC
>NW_006799943.1:3887724-3895194 GCF_000485575.1 Poecilia formosa | reverse complement strand
CAGACTGACAGATGAAACAATTAAAGAAGAGGAAAAAAAGGCCAGAGAGAGCGATGAGGAAGATTGTGTAATTGAGAAAAGGAATTTGACTGACATCCATCTGCCTCCCTCCCCTCTGTGTCTCCTGATTCTCTCTTCAGTCAGGCAGAGCGGCTGCCTAATTGACTGATGGATAAACCCACGCCTCATTAACTCGTTGCTTTTGCCTCTTTGCCCTCATACTGAAGGCAACAAAGACATACAGAATGTATTTACACCACTGGATGTTTTTACCTTTCATTAGTTATTTCAATTAGAGTAGGTGAGACCTGCAGAAACCTGGTTTTAAACAGAAATGAGGCAATGGCAAAGATGAATGTTGTCAAGCCAACCACTAATAATTTGAACTTACCCATGATAAACACAAAACAAACTAGCTAGGAGTATATTGCCAATTAATAATAGCCAATATTACAGTACATTAGCTAGCCAACTAATATGTTGCTATTACATTAGCTGGTAATGTAGCTGATAATGTACCCAAACTAGCCAGATATCTAGCTAGGGAACTTTAGCTAGTCATCTAATATTCTTAGGTACATAGCTAGGTAGAGTAGACTAGTTAAGTTAGCTAGAGAAAACCTAACTTTTCTCAAGTTAGCCTGAGAAAAGTTAGGGTATATATCTAGATAGCTATCCAACTAAGCTAATTAAATAGGGCATCTGTCTAGCTAGCTAACCTAACTTGCAAAGGTATCTATTTAGCTAGTTTACCTGGCTAGGTAGGGTATAATGGCAGCTTTGCCAGTAAAAACCTTATTGCATACTATAACTGGGCGGTGGAGGGTAAGTCCAGTGGGAGAAAAAAAAACAAAAAACCACATAGAATGTCTGACATTAAGTAGTCCTGCCACGACAAAATTTAAGACCTGTGATTAATGTGCTTAGGGCCAAATTACATAAAAAAAGTAAAAGAATTTATGACATTTTAAGGCTTTAATTTTATATAGCTACACTAATTTAAGACTTTAAGGATTCACAGACACCCTGTAAAAGCCCCCCCCCCAAACACACACAAAGAATAAAACAAGAGACTTGATCTTTTAAAATCCACTGCTCTTCTGTCTCACCTGCAGTTTGACCTTCACACTGTCGATGGTCATGACTTTATTCTGAAAGACAAAAGAAAAATCAATCTTTCAATGACTCAATTGTGCGTACATACAAAGAGAAACAAGGAGGTAGAAAGAGTTGATTTTGAAGTATGTAGAAAAACATTTGTTGTAAAATGACTGGCCTCTCCAGGGAGGCGCTCTTTTACAGCTGTAATGCTGTCACCACACTGTACTATCTGTAGGTCACAGACACAAATCCTGGGCTTTGCTCCATGTCGGCTTTGTTTCAGAGAGTTGCGTCATTTACCAACACCACGCCCGCAAGGCGGTCTGCAATATCCACGAAAATACACAAAAGCATTTAAATTTGTCTGCAGAGTCACCTCATGAGGAATGATTCTGGCTCCATGAAACGAGAATGGAACTAACTGAGCCATCAATCATTACAAGGTTTGTGATAACACTGGCAAATAAAATGGATGGGCTCACAGACTCAGTCAGGAGACTGTGGAAATATCGGGATCTAAACAGATTATTAGAGCTGCAAAGAAAAACATGCAAGGAAGACACAAAGCTGCAACGCTTGAGAAATGTTTATTTCTTTTTATCCTGCTGGCTTTGGAGGCTGAATCACAGCCCTGGTGTATTGCAACCACCGACTCCTTTCTTACAATCACTACATATTTGTCCCCTGAAGACAAAACAAGCAGAAGGTAGAGTTGCTGTGAGAGTGTTTGGTATTCACTGACAGACTGAGGTCTCTCTCTCGGGTCAGACCATGGAGAGTTCCACTGAAAAAGCAGAATAGGATTCTTTTTGTAGAAAAGGACCGTTTATACAGTGATGACTGGCAGATTTAGATTATTTATTAAAAGTTATTCATTAAAACAAACAGATGATTGTAGCACTTCTCAGCCTGGAACGTTTATTAAAAACAAAGACAAACACTGTAAAAACCGAGTTACATGTAAAATGCTGTTTTAAAAAAATCTTTGATAGAATATTGAAATAAAATAATGTCTTATGTTTTTCATTCTTAAACGGCATCACCCTAAACATTTTCCAATACTTTGTTCTATAGTACGAAGTTTGTACATTAGTGTATTTTTGTCTAGTTTTTAGAGCAAATATCTTACTACACTTGAAATAAGACAAAAATAACTTTAAAGGAACTTTTCAAAAAGATAGATTTAAGTAAATAATTATTGTATATAGATTGAATTTAATTACGTGACACATTTTTTTTTCATCCTGTTTGTTTTTATCTGCCAGTGCATTTAGTACGGTTTTATAATCTTTATTCTAGAATTATCGACTTAAACAAGTTTAATTATTTTTACTTTATCTAGTTGAAAAGTTACTGGTTTGTACTTTTCAGTTAAATGTTAACATAAAAAAAGAAATATATATATATATATATATATATATTATTATTATTTTTTTTTTAATTCACATAACTCAAGTCTCCCCAACTAGTTTTTCATTATTATCATTTCAATTTCCAAAAAGTTTTTCTTTTTTTACCAACACCCAGATGCTGTTTTTCTGAGCGTGAAACCTCCAGGGAGTAATTCCACCAGTCACCAACATCATACCGCCTTCATTTTTAATGCATTTCATTCATATTTCATGGGATACGGAGGTTTGGTTTAGTTTTATAAATGGAAAACACTTTTCATCTTGTATGTGCTCATGTTGTTAGTAGTAGAGAGCTGCTAAGCTCAAGCAGGCTCTGAATGAAGTAAGACAGCAAACAAGGAAGGAATTGTAAGGATTACCTTACTGCTGGGAAACCACCTGGCTTTGGTTTCAACATATTTAATAATCATCGTCATATTTTATCAGATAAACAACCTCTTACAACAGCTTTAACTACTTTTGAAGGGATGCCAGAAACAACATGGATTCTTCTCTGTCCAGACCGAACATAGACAACATGTTAGCTGTAAAGAAGCTAGCATGTTTACTGCTTTGTTCATGCTAGCTCCTGTTCATGCTAGCCATACTAGAACTAGCATGTCAGTTGGGAAAATAAACTATGTATACAAATGACGGTTACTGAACAAATAGTAAGACAAATTTGTCAAACTTCAGTCATAAATTTACAAAATAATGCTACAGTGTACATCAGTGCTACTTCATTTTTTTTTTACTTTTTTTTTTGTTTTTAAATTTTCCATAATCAATTACTTTTGATAAAATCAAAACATATTTTTAAAAAAACCTGTTTGATCTCCGTTTCAGAAAATTAAATTTAAATATTTCAATTTAATTTCAATATTTAATTTTCAGCATTGGCTCATTTTCTCTTTCAAAAGGCTCAATTAAACTATTGGCTTGCAGTTTCATAAATCAGATTATTGATCTTTATTGTAGCTTTTGTTGATTTCTGCTTTTGAACTATATCACAATGAGACAGAAATCAGTTTCTAATACCAGTCCATACCTAAATGTCATGGAACAACCTTAATGTATCTGCATGTCCAGCTCTACATTTTTACTGTTTGAATTTTCTAAAAGTTGAAGGAACCCTTGGAAGAAATGCGCTTCTCTAAATCATGTGACGAATCACTGAAGCGACGGTTCTGATTCGCTCCTACATCCAAAGCCATTCAGCAGAAATGGATTCCTCAGACTTGAATCACCATGTGCATTGTCAAGCCAAGGTAAATATAGAAGCTTAATAATAGTCCTCTTGGATTTTAATCTGTATAGCTGTTAACAATTGGGTGTACCATGGCATTGAACACTGAGATAGCTAAAAACAGAAAGTCTATTTACCCAGAAGCTCCAGAACAGCAGATGTTCACCAGTGCCAGGTTTATGAATCTATCCCAATCTTCGAGTATTAATAGAGAAATCTTTAAACATGTTTAAGTTCTCTTGAATTTTATTCTTCTATATTTAGTTCCTCTTCTAATAGTATGTAGTGAGAGCAGGACTATTAGCAAATAAAGTGGGACTGTGACTCAGCGTTACTACGTTGTTGTGCTGTGAAGATGTTGACAGCTCTGTGTGTATGACGGCTGTTAAACTGTGTGAACTCCATCCTGCTGGATCCGGAGGCTCCGATATGCAATTTGAGAGCATTCCCCAAACCTGAAACAACTTTTACTAATGAATAAAACAATCAGTCAGGAAATGCTCCCAGCTTTCAATATCTGCTCACCTGACGTGGTAATAAACGGTCCTCAAGAGTCGTTCAGCCAACATCTGAACCAACGTCCAAACTTTCTCCATGACCAAAAACATCTGACCTTCCATCTTGGGGACAATGACCCAGGAAGAAGTGCTAGATTAAATTAAACTACTACAACACACACACACACACACTTGCTGCTTCTCCTTCACATTTAAGCAATACTCTGAACGACTGCATTAGTAATGACTTTCCAACAACCTGAGGCTCCAATTCAATCTCCTCTCCTGTTATTTAGTCTGTTCTGTCCCCAAGACCCCGTCACTTATTGGTTTATTGCTCTGTTCTTTAATGTGGTTTGTGTCCAAGCTGCACACTGTAGAAACTAAAGCAAAAATACAGGTTCCACATGACCAGACACGGCATTTCTTTGACTAAAGTTAAAAAGGTGTAAAACTGAAATTCACTGTGATTAATGGAACTTGTCATTCATTTGTCTCCATTAGATTAATGTCTTCTCAGAGCATCTCCTGTTGGGTGTCTTGGACTTTTAGAACAAACTGTGAGAAATCTGTGGACAGGAAACTCGTCTCCATGTATCCAACTAACTCAGAAGACAGCAAACCTCCAGCTAAAGTGTAAAGTGGAGTTGCACAATATTGTTATTTTTATATATTTTCAGTTTCTTTACGCTTTGTCTATTGATTATGTACCCGGCCAACTGGATGGTCTTTAGCTGCCTATGTACGCCCGCTCTAGAGGTCTATGTTTAGGAACCGAGATACTAAAACTCATCGTATAATAGAAATAAAAATAAAGTATGTGGAAAATCTGGCTTAATCATAATCTAGATTATTGCAATTTTTTATAGTGCACACCCACAAAAAAAAACAAAAAACACAGAGAGGAAAACACTGTTTGTCAAGGAATGTAGTAATAATAATAATAATAGTGAGTTTAATAGTTGATGAAAATGTTTACTAACTAGAATACCTGCATTTTTCAAAGAGGTAATGCTAAAGGACATTCACTTTAATCATGCTATGCTAATATAAGATGCTAAAGTCAATCGGTATGTTAAGTGTAGTTATTTTGTTTGTTTTGTAATAAGTGAACGATGAGTAACATTAACCACTTACTCTGTCAGCTCTGGGACAAATATGAATAACTAAGGTTTAGTAGACAGTGAAGTTAAAAGATAAATAAATGAATAAAGGTAGTGAGCTACAACCTGATTAAAACATAAAATTTCCTTATGTCCCATTTATTCCTTAAAGTTTTATTTGTGTCGATGGCTCAATTATGTAGCTTGAAAAATATTTCTGTATTCTGAAAATTTCAGTGGGAACAAAAGTCCATCCCATCATACATCAGTCACATGTCAGCCTGCCCTTGACTCCTGAACTGCATGTCGGTGAATATGGCTCTCACATTAAGTATTTTGACTGCTTATTTACCATCCATCCATCCATCCATCCATCCATCCATCCATCCATCCATTCCTCTCTCCCTCCCTCCCCCCAGTGGGCCTGGGAGGGGTGCTGGTGACTAACTCCAGCGAACGTTTCGGGCAAGAGGCAGGGTCATCCTGGACAGGCCACCAGTCTGTCGCAGCTGCTTATTTACCACTTATGAAAATGTTTAAGTGGTAAATAACTTTTGATGTAAAGAAATGCAAAAAGTAAAAAAAAAAAAAAAAAAACAAGATAAAAAAATGCATAATTTCTAAAAATAAAAAAAATAAAAAAGAAAAAAACAAATAGAAAAAAAAGTCAAATAGGTCAGAAAATCATTTACACATCACAGATGGGAGCATCTCACCTTCATACAAGTAGGAAAGAAAAGGAAAACAGGTGACCGAACTTAAAAGAAAAAACAGTTCATTTGTACAAGTGCATAAATACATTTAATCGAATTAAATAGAGCTTAATAAGTTGTAACAAACTTGACAAACTTTGACAAACTTAATTTGGTTAATTGTAACAAATGAAATTTTTTTTTTTAAGTTGGAGCTCTGCTCTCTTTCAGCATAGCAGCAGACATATTTTATTTCTTTAAGAAGCAATAACATATTGCTTTTTGTTTATTTGTCTTTAAGGCTTTTTTTCGGCACTAGTGTCCTGTATTTTGACAGTAATCTGATGGGAAGGGAGTGAATGGGAGAGCGGGAAAGACATGCAGCAAAAGAACCGAGGATGGGGTCGTGACTCAGGACGGCTGGGTGCCCCAGATATCCACTGCGCCACACGACGCATCACATTCTGTGCATGTAGTGCCTTTGTCCCCAATTTACCCAATTATCTGCTGACTCCTCGCATTTTACTAGTGTCGTGCAAAAGTTTTCACAGCCTTAATTGTTTTCCATGTTTTGTCATGCTACAATCACCATCTTTAATACGTTTTCTGGAGATGTTGGCATCAGGGCTGCTGAACCAGGCCTCCATGGGGGACTAAGGAAAATTTGGTTTTGGGGCCCTTTACATCTGCTATAAATGTGGACTACTGCAAATCAACAAACAATTTGATCATTTGCACAGCTGCTATAAACGTATCCCATCTCTGAATAATATTGTTTATGTCATATCCTACATGCATATCATCTAGTGGTAAAAGTAAAAAAAACAAAAAAAACAACTAGTATGCTCTGGACTGAAGATGGAGTACACAAACACATATTCATGACATACTTTGATTAAATTATTAAGTTAATTCCAGTACTGAAAAATTAACTTCATACCAGGTGAGTCTCTCTCACCTGAGAATGTGAACCTGTACTGGGCTGATTGTGAGCCTTCAAACAATTTTAACAGCTCCTGGAGAAGTTTCATAACTTATAAGTCTGAAACAGGAACAGGTCTGAAAAAAACTGCTACAGTTGAGAGAGATTCCTTTGATGTATCAACGAGTGATGTCATCACTGCTGATGTCATTGTTACCATAGGAACTGAACATTCTAATGGTGCATTCACACCAAATACGTTCTGAGCGTCAGGCGAGTCTGGTTTACATTCAAAGTCTATGTGGAGCGTCCAACGTTGCACTAGACGCTCTAAAGGCGCCGCAACTTCCCTTGACGCGCCTCCACATAGACTTTGAATGTTAACCAGATGCGCCTGACGGTCAAAACGCATTTGGTGAACGCACCACTATATGTACAGTGTCATATTAGTTCCATCATATTAGGACCAAAGCCTGGTCCTAATATGATGGATTCATTGTGAATTATGTTTTAGTTAA
>NW_006799943.1:3884153-3887714 GCF_000485575.1 Poecilia formosa | reverse complement strand
CCTAAACATTTTCCAATACTTTGTTCTATAGTACGAAGTTTGTACATTAGTGTATTTTTGTCTAGTTTTTAGAGCAAATATCTTACTACACTTGAAATAAGACAAAAATAACTAAAGGAACTTTTCAAAAAGATAGATTTAAGTAAATAATTATTGTATATAGATTGAATTTAATTACGTGACACGTTTTTTTTTTCATCCCGTTTCTTTTTATCTGCCAGTGGATTTAGTACTGTTTTATAATCTTTATTCTATAATTATCGACTTAAAACAAGTTTAATATATATTAAATATATATATTAATATATATTTAATATATATATATATATATTTTTTTTTTAATTCACATAACTCAAGTCTCCCCAACTAGTTTTTCATTATTATCATTTCAATTTCCAAAAAGTTTTTCTTTTTTTACCAACACCCAGATGCTGTTTTTCTGAGCGTGAAACCTCCAGGGAGTAATTCCACCAGTCACCAACATCATACCGCCTTCATTTTTAATGCATTTCATTCATATTTCATGGGATACGGAGGTTTGGTTTAGTTTTATAAATGGAAAACACTTTTCATCTTGTATGTGCTTATTTTGTTAGTAGTAGAGAGCTGCTAAGCTCAAGCAGGCTCTGAATGAAGTAAGACAGCAAACAAGGAAGGAATTGTAAGGATTACCTTACTGCTGGGAAACCACCTGGCTTTGGTTTCAACATATTTAATAATCATCGTCATATTTTATCAGATAAACAACCTCTTACAACAGCTTTAACTACTTTTGAAGGGATGCCAGAAACAACATGGATTCTTCTCTGTCCAGACCGAACATAGACAACATGTTAGCTGTAAAGAAGCTAGCATGTTTACTGTTTTGTTCATGCTAGCTCCTGTACAGCTAATAAGCCCTGTTCATGCTAGCTATACTAGAACTAGCATGTCAGTTGGGAAAATAAATATGTATACAAATGACGGTTACTGAACAAATAGTAAGACAAATTTGTCAAACTTCAGTCATAAATTTACAAAATAATGCTACAGTGTACATCAGTGCTACTTCATTTTTTTTTTACTTTTTTTTTTGTTTTTAAATTTTCCATAATCAATTACTTTTGATAAAATCAAAACATATTTTTAAAAAAACCTGTTTGATCTCCGTTTCAGAAAATTAAATTTAAATATTTCAATTTAATTTCAATATTTAATTTTCAGCATTGGCTCATTTTCTCTTTCAAAAGGCTCAATTAAACTATTGGCTTGCAGTTTCATATATCAGATTATTGATCTTTATTGTAGCTTTTGTTGATTTCTGCTTTTGAACTATATCACAATGAGACAGAAATCAGTTTCTAATACCAGTCCATACCTAAATGTCATGGAACAACCTTAATGTATCTGCATGTCCAGCTCTACATTTTTACTGTTTGAATTTTCTAAAAGTTGAAGGAACCCTTGGAAGAAATGCGCTTCTCTAAATCATGTGACGAATCACTGAAGCGACGGTTCTGATTCGCTCCTACATCCAAAGCCATTCAGCAGAAATGGATTCCTCAGACTTGAATCACCATGTGCATTGTCAAGCCAAGGTAAATATAGAAGCTTAATAATAGTCCTCTTGGATTTTAATCTGTATAGCTGTTAACAATTGGGTGTACCATGGCATTGAACACTGAGATAGCTAAAAACAGAAAGTCTATTTACCCAGAAGCTCCAGAACAGCAGATGTTCACCAGTGCCAGGTTTATGAATCTATCCCAATCTTCGAGTATTAATAGAGAAATCTTTAAACATGTTTAAGTTCTCTTGAATTTTATTCTTCTATATTTAGTTCCTCTTCTAATAGTATGTAGTGAGAGTAGGACTATTAGCAAATAAAGTGGGACTGTGACTCAGCGTTACTACGTTGTTGTGCTGTGAAGATGTTGACAGCTCTGTGTGTATGACGGCTGTTAAACTGTGTGAACTCCATCCTGCTGGATCCGGAGGCTCCGATATGCAATTTGAGAGCATTCCCCAAACCTGAAACAACTTTTACTAATGAATAAAACAATCAGTCAGGAAATGCTCCCAGCTTTCAATATCTGCTCACCTGACGTGGTAATAAACGGTCCTCAAGAGTCGTTCAGCCAACATCTGAACCAACGTCCAAACTTTCTCCATGACCAAAAACATCTGACCTTCCATCTTGGGGACAATGACCCAGGAAGAAGTGCTAGATTAAATTAAACTACTACAACACACACACACACACACTTGCTGCTTCTCCTTCACATTTAAGCAATACTCTGAACGACTGCATTAGTAATGACTTTCCAACAACCTGAGGCTCCAATTCAATCTCCTCTCCTGTTATTTAGTCTGTTCTGTCCCCAAGACCCCGTCACTTATTGGTTTATTGCTCTGTTCTTTAATGTGGTTTGTGTCCAAGCTGCACACTGTAGAAACTAAAGCAAAAATACAGGTTCCACATGACCAGACACGGCATTTCTTTGACTAAAGTTAAAAAGGTGTAAAACTGAAATTCACTGTGATTAATGGAACTTGTCATTCATTTGTCTCCATTAGATTAATGTCTTCTCAGAGCATCTCCTGTTGGGTGTCTTGCACTTTTAGCACAAACTGTGAGAAATCTGTGGACAGGAAACTCGTCTCCATGTATCCAACTAACTCAGAAGACAGCAAACCTCCAGCTAAAGTGTAAAGTGGAGTTGCACAATATTGTTATTTTTATATATTTTCAGTTTCTTTACGCTTTGTCTATTGATTATGTACCCGGCCAACTGGATGGTCTTTAGCTGCCTATGTACGCCCGCTCTAGAGGTCTATGTTTAGGAACCGAGATACTAAAACTCATCGTATAATAGAAATAAAAATAAAGTATGTGGAAAATCTGGCTTAATCATAATCTATATTATTGCATTTTTTTTTATTGTGCAGTCCTACAACTAAATACAAAATGCAGAGAGTTGAACACTGTTTGTCAAGGAATGTAGTAATAATAATAATAATAGTGAGTTTAATAGTTGATGAAAATATTTACTAACTAGAATACCTGCATTTTTCAAAGAGGTAATGCTAAAGGACATTCACTTTAATCATGCTATGCTAATATAAGATGCTAAAGTCAATCGGTATGTTAAGTGTAGTTATTTTGTTTGTTTTGTAATAAGTGAACGATGAGTAACATTAACCACTTACTCTGTCAGCTCTGGGACAAATATGAATAACTAAGGTTTAGTAGACAGTGAAGTTAAAAGATAAATAAATGAATAAAGGTAGTGAGCTACAACCTGATTAAAACATAAAATTTCCTTATGTCCCATTTATTCCTTAAAGTTTTATTTGTGTCGATGGCTCAATTATGTAGCTTGAAAAATATTTCTGTATTCTGAAAATTTCAGTGGGAACAAAAGTCCATCCCATCATACATCAGTCACATGTCAGCCTGCCCTTGACTCCTGGTGGGAAACTGAACTGCATGTCGGTGAATATGGCTCTCACATTAAGTATTTTGACTGCTTATTTACCATCCATCCATCCATCCATCCATCCATCCATCCATCCATCCAT
>NW_006799943.1:3878281-3878481 GCF_000485575.1 Poecilia formosa | reverse complement strand
TCACAGGTCTGATTAATAAATCAATCAAACACCTGCAGCTCATCCAGAACACTGCTGCTCGCGTTCTCATTAAAACCAGGAAGATAGAGCACATAACACCAGTTTTAAAGTCCCTACACTGGCTCCCTGTAGCTCAAAGAATAGACGTTAAAATACTGTTGTTAGTTTATAAATCACTGAATGGTTTAGCACCACAATAC
>NW_006799943.1:3876813-3878271 GCF_000485575.1 Poecilia formosa | reverse complement strand
AGTGATCAGGCCCGAAACCTGGGAGTAGTGATGGACTCTGACCTGAACCTTCAGAGCCACATTAAGACAGTCACAAAGTCGGCCTTCTATCACCTGAAGAACAGCACCAAGATTAGAGGACTAATGTCTCAGCACGATCTAGAGAAACTCATCCATGCGTTTATCTTTAGCTGCATTGATTACTGCAACAGCGTCGTCACAGGTCTGATTAATAAATCAATCAAACACCTGCAGCTCATCCAGAACACTGCTGCTCGCGTTCTCATTAAAACCAGGAAGATAGAGCACATAACACCAGTTTTAAAGTCCCTACACTGGCTCCCTGTAGCTCAAAGAATAGACGTTAAAATACTGTTGTTAGTTTATAAATCACTGAATGGTTTAGCACCACAATACNTCATAGAGTGATGACATCAATGCTGATGTCATTGATGCCATTGGAACTGAACATCCTATTGTAGCCTGAAGTAAAAACATTTTTCTAGACAATGTCAAACATTGAGAAGCTTTAAATTTTGTTATCAAACGTTATGAAGCCAAAAAACAAAACAAAAAAAAAAAACTCAGAAATATACAGGGCCATCCTTGAGAATCAACTCAAACCCAGTTTCACACAAATACAAGGACGCTAGCATAAATGTTTAGCTTTTGAACGGCACCTTTCTAGGTTGCTATCAAGCTAATTTTCTCTTAGCTAATTTTCTTGTCTTTTTCTGTTCCTCCTCTTTTTCTTTCTCCCTGAAGAATAAGTTCTCTTTTGAGACACTGGTTTGCTTGCTTTTCTCCACCGGTGTTTTGGAGGTTTAAATACGCTTTTAGCAGCAGCTCAAATCACAGGGTAACATTACCGACAGTGTCCACCAGGGGGAACCCAAGAGCAATCATTTTTTTTATTTTTACCCATATCAAAATTGGTTTCTACATGACTAAATATATATTTATTATATGGAAGGAGTCTGCGAAAGGAGTCAGCTGCCCCGTCGTTGCATAGAAGTTCAAATTTATAGGACTACTGATTGCTAAATGAAGGAGCAGGTGTGTGCAGTTTTCAACACCTAATTTCCTCCATGTCTCTCCTTAGAGACGTGGTGCATAGCTGAGGAAATCCCCAGGTTACAACTCAATAAAATCCAAACCATCTTTAAGTTTATAAAAATATATATATGTTCAATGTACAGTTATATATTATCAATCATAAAGGCTCATCTATTAAAAATAAATGGCTAAACTGAAATCTATATACATGTCTTCTCTCAAAGGAGAGAAGACACAAATACACACAGTTGCATACAGAAATACACAACAAAAGAGAAACAAGCATGAGTGCAGTATTCAGAGGACTGAAAGAGGCTGAAATTCCCCACATAAAACCTTTTAAACCACACTCAATGTCAATGCACAGCTTCAGTTATTACAAATGAAAACCAGCGATCAGCCCGAAACCTGGGAGTAGTGATG
>NW_006799943.1:3810305-3876110 GCF_000485575.1 Poecilia formosa | reverse complement strand
TCACACTCTCTATGTAAAGCCCCCCCGGAAAATGTCCCAGTTCAACGAATCTATATCTAGGGATGTGAGAATCCTTGTTAAATGACGTTTAACTAAAGTCCTACAGGGTTTAGAGTCCCAGTTGACGGCGTTTCAACTAAAAACCTAGAGGTTGGAGTCCTTGTCAAACGGAGTTTGTGACTAAAGTCCCAGAGGGTTAGAGCCCCAGTTAAATGACATTTAACTGAAGTCCTAAAAGGGGTGCTGGTTTTAATGTTTTTATCTTTTTTAATCAATGTCACATGCTGTTTTTATTTTAATTATGTAAAGCACTTTGAAATGCCTTGCTGCTGAAATGTGCTATACAAATAAAATTTGATTGATTGATTGATTGACTCGGGGGAAAGAGTGAAAAGAATCAATTGCAAAAAAAAATAAAAAATATGTAGACATTTGAATTAGTAAACAGGTTTGGTAGGAAGGAAGCAAAGCTAAAATATTGCTTTTCAAAGTAATATTTAAAAATGTTTTCAATTTTTAACAAAAAAACAAATTGCTTTGTTTTTAAACAAGTTTAAAAACAAAATGTGGAGGTTCTGTATGCTGACAGTGTTTTCTTCAGGGAAAGGCCTATTCCACTCCCCAGGGGTTGTTCATTTTTCACTATAAACTTCATCATATAAGAGGTGAATAGGTTTTAAATTACCAGCACTCCAGGTCCGGCTTCAGTCTTTCTACTTTGGTTTTTCCTAATAAATAATGGCTATTAAAAAAATAAAGAAAGAAAAAGTGAGATGAAAGGAATTATAGGTGATGGAGTTTTGTTTTTATTTTTATTGTTAATCACTTCAGTACAAGTCAGAATCTATCAGTTGTAGCTCTACTTCTGAATACCCCATGGGTGGTTTTCTAATTCTACACTATTTTCATTTGTCGTCTTTACAGCTACAGAAAGGTGCAGAAAACACTGGCTACCTTTCAGTAACGGTGGTAAAAACACATTTCACTGCTGATAACTCCAGACTCTAAATTTAAAATTAAACTGGTCACCACTGCGCTCCTTTATCTGTGGCGCACTAAGACTAATGCTGAAAGCTGGCACCAACAGCTCCTTGGTCAGTCTGAGTGAGTAAATCACCGAGGCAGCTCTGAAATGCATAGCAACAGGAACGCAGCACATTTTGGAATGGACTTTTTGAAAAGACTGACACATTTTTAGTATATTGGGCTGTGTATCCGCCCACACACTCCCACATAAATCCACACCAAAAGGACAGGCTATCAAACAGAGAGGATGGCATGTTTTACACAAGCAGAACATTTCAATTACACAAATATAGTAAAGAAAAAAAAAAAGATAACAAAAAGGACAAAATGATGCACAATGACAAACACCTACACACAAACGAGCATTAAGATTCAACAGCCGCCATAGGACAGCCA
The DNA here is from genome assembly GCF_000485575.1 of Poecilia formosa. Taxonomy (NCBI): domain Eukaryota; kingdom Metazoa; phylum Chordata; class Actinopteri; order Cyprinodontiformes; family Poeciliidae; genus Poecilia; species Poecilia formosa. The sequence goes on along the minus strand of NW_006799943.1, from coordinate 3,874,688 downwards.
CGCCAATCAACCCGCCGGTCTGACCAGAGTCTGCTCTGAATATATATGAACAATCAATCTGCAAGAAGTCCTTCAGCTGAGACAGGAAACGGAGACCTCAAGGTCTGCATTTAGAGAGGGAATCTTTAAAACTTCTTAGAAACTACAAGCATCACACAGAATAGAATCTGCAAACCAGATGCCACCAGAACCACGAGCCCATATGGTGCTGAAGTCATGGGAAGAAGGAAGTGCAGCCACTAGCTGTGTTCCCATTACAAATGTGTGCAAAACTGTGTTGATAATTCGCTAATGTCAGGAAAATAATTTTGCAATTGCAATGTTAAAATAAGAAATGTAATAAAAAATAATTTAAAAAAATCACACGCAAATAAGTTTGTTCATGCAATAATTTATTTAAAAAAAAAAACATAGCACAACAGATAAGCATATTCAAGGTTGAATTTTATTACCATCTGCAACAATCTGCTAAATTTTACATGACACTTTCATGTAAAAATTATGAATTTTGAAATGATTAACTCTGACCTGTGCTAATGCAATTTTAATCTGTAAAGAGTCAACCTGCAGGCAAGGGAGCTTGTTAAGCTTCCAAGTTCTCACACCAAGTAGCTCAGCCAGACATTTAAAGAAAGGAAGAAAGAAAACCCGTCAGCGAAGCAGATAAGAAACTTCAGGGACACAAACTTGGTTGTCAGCATTTGGCTTTCAGCTGCTGCTAATTTCCTTCACTGCATCTACATGATTCACTGCTGGAAAGTAAACAACAAAAAGCTTAAAACAACAAACACAGCTGGGCTTTAACAATGCCGGTGTCAACGGGGCTCCGTCCAATTAATGGGGACTTAATGAGAGTTAATAGTTCCAACTTGCTGGATCCTCAAGTTTTCAAAGTGTTGGTCTGAGAAAGACCGGTGTGCTCCAAAAACAAGACGATTACAAGAACTACTGTAGGCTGACACTGACAAATATATCTGTTACTCAATCCAACCGAGGAAGAAGAAATATAAAAAGTAATATCCTTTCACCAGCCTTGGGTCCAAATAACCCAACGTGGCATGAACATCTGCTTTGCCCTGCTGCTGTCTCTGTCTGCACAGAAACACAGCTAATGAAAGACCGTCTTCTCTGACTGGAGGGAACCAAAGTCAACATACGCATGGTTTAGTATGAACTGTAATCAACATAACGTGATCTGTTGATTAAGGATGGGGGAAAAAAACTGCTCTGGATGTCCAATTAGCCACTCAGCTGCATTTAAGTTGTTTTAGCATCTAAAACCTGGTAAATGTGGTGAAAATGGAAAACACAAGACGGTCAAGTTTAAATTACCTTGTTGTCAATTAAAGACTCTCCCACACTGTTATTTCACTTCAACTAGTCCGCTTTCACTATTAGGATTTTATATCTGACTGCGTGTGATTAATGTGTGTGGTTTGTGTCACAGTTCGGTAGTTTTTCATCCATTAATAAGCAATAAAACTAATATATTTCTCAAAGTACATAAATACCATTTTGTAATACCAGTATAAGAAAAGGTAATACTGGGAAATAACCAAAACATATCGTGCAAAAAAAAAACTGTCTAAACAAATAGCTCTCTGTCTAATTTTAAAAAGCATTTTTCTCATTAACTTTCTGAAAAAGTCAACTACCGACCTTGAGTATCAATGTTTTATTTCGTTTAGCTGTGACTACTTCATTAAAATGAAAACCCTGCAATATCAGCTTAGTAGTCTAAATAGACCTTAAATAAATAATAGAGGAAGCTGCAGCCCTTGCTGCAGTCAGACTCACTAATTAAAGTTAAGATTAGTTCTAGCCGGCTGCTAAGTCATAGTTACTATGTTTCTGCTTTGCACTGAGGGGAATTAAGAGTTGAAATAATTGATTATTCACATCATTAGATCACACTTTTGGGTGACTGATAATTGTATTTTTTATGTGTCATCCTCTTTAATGAAATCTGTTATGCTAATGTACAACATCTGGTAATAAGACCAGCTAATCCCAGATTTGTCATCCTCTGTGACTCTCTCTTTCACACCTCATCCAGTTCTATTTATGGTTTGTTTGTTTTGCTAGAAATGACTCTGCCTTCCTTCTAGAGTCTAAAAGCCCTCCCAATGCTGCTGCTTCTGAAGCCTGAGGACTGTAAACTAATCTTTAGGGTAGCCATTTTGATCTTTCTACCACGCAAACAAGCCTGTTCATTCGTCCGGTTAGATTCTTGTTCACGTCAGCTTTGACCTCTGGTTTCTGAACAACGACCATGCCTTCCAATTTGTATCCCCAAGTTTCCTTTCAAAGAAACTGCTGAAACGAGATTTTCCCCTTTATTTATTTCTTTACTCTTATCTACAGTTTTTCTATTCTTGTTATTTAATTCCCTGTGGGCTGGTACAGCTGCGTCTGATAGAAGAAGTCTGGCTTATGGACATAAAAGCTACAGATCCATGAAAGCGCTTACCCTCTCCGTCTTGGCCTTACTGTCAAAAGTCAACATAGATTTCAAACGAGGGGTAGTCGACCGAAGTCGGGCTCACATTTCCACCTAAAGCTGCTTTTTTCTATCCTGGGGGACAAACTTCTACTCTCACAACAGAGAATTTCTACTTGTACTGCAGTTTAACAGCTTGGTGTTTAAAACAAACCAGCACACCTTAAGGGACAAGTCCAAGAACGTAAGCTTACACCAGTATGAGCAATGATTATGATTATGTTTTACCAAAGTTATTCACGGTAACTGTAAGGATTTGAGTGGACATATTTTGACCTTGTGCAGTTTTCCCATACAGGCGGAGCGATTTGAGCATCGTCATTCATAATGTTTAGCCTCCATTCTCCAGCTGTTGGTGTGAGGCAGAGATGAGCTCCAGTCACATCAAACAGATGTATAGAACAGTTCAGGTCCCCCAGCAGGCTAGTTTAAAAAATATGGAGCACTTTGCCTTGTTTAGATTGCAAACCTCCCACTTTGGCTTGTGGGTTGATCCCATTTATCCTCCACTAAACAAATTTCCCTATGTTTAGCCAGAGGTGGGAGTTAATTTCCCCCCATGATTGCAGAGATACTATTTATGCTCAAGGTTACGCTGCAAGAACCTCACATTGATCAATGAATTGGAATGAAGCAGTTTATAATGGTGCAATTTTTAAATAAAAGCCTGAACACATCTTACGTAGATGTGCAAGGTTGCTGCCATTTTTTACCCCACAAGAGAGACTTCAGAAAAAATTCCTATTACGAGGCGAGGAGCATGCTAAACCCATCTAAACCATTCAATCCTTTCCCAGACATGATAGTATTATCCTAACAATGGGCTGGGAATCCTATTAGGTCACGTGGTGGTCTTATTTTAAATCTTACCAGGCTTAAAAACTCATGTTCAAGCCCATGCTTTATGTTACAATATTCAGAGGTGATACTGAGAGCAGATTTACAAAAGGTCAAAGCATTCTCTGATCAAATTGTCCAGCATCCTGTTGAAATGTCCTAAAGTAAAGACAGTGATTTACAGACAATGATTTACAAAGGTCAGACAGCTTTCCAAGGGGCTGTTTTTAAAGAATCTGAGCTTTGTTTGATGAACAAAATCTAAAGGGTGTTTTCACACCTGATAGTCCCGTAGACTCGGTTCGATTGGAGACAAAAATTGCAACATGTTTCATTTTCAGCTGGTACAGTTCTCTTTCACACTGCTCTGTGTCAAATGAATCAAAAACCTTTGAAAAACCTGTTCACCTCCTCGCCTGTGGTGGCGCTGCACCAAGAACCACTGAAGGAAAAGACATGAGCCCCTCTGAAGACAAAATGAGCGCAACTTCCTTCTTCAGGAAATGTAAACAAAACTCGAGTGGCGTCAGATTTTAGTGGCTGTTTTTTTCCTTTTGGCAAAAAAAAAAAAAAGCCATTTCTCCCGCTGGTGCTAGTCTAATGTGGTAGTTTTGGTTGAATTTCCCAGAATGCCCTACATTATAATCCACTTCTTGCTTTTAAAGCGGTCTCCAGTCCACTTGGCATTCACATATGTATTTGAACCGTCCCAGAGTTCACTTCAACCACATCAAGATGCAGGTTCACTTTTATGGTGCGCATCAGTTTGAGTGCGCATTCACACTTTCCCAAACGAACCAGACTGTCTAGGCAAACAAACTAGAGTTTGATTAAAGCAGATTAAGAAGAGCTAGTATGAATTCACCCTTAGTTTCATATCTTGGTAGATGTTCCCACTGTGGAGCTTTGACATTTCCAGATGTGGAGAAATATCTTTCTCCACATCTGGAAAAGATATGAGGTTGAAACTGAATTCATGAATTCCTTTTATTAAGACTAAAATACAGCTGGTCCGTTTGTGCATGCTATTCTTATGGCCTAATAGAGCAAAAAGCATCAAACAGCAGTTTGTAATTCCCTTTGTTAGCCTCTGCCTAAGCTACACCCTAAAGAGGGCCTTTAACCTTAGCTTTGAGGTTGTTTCCCAACATGTCATTTCCTTTAGCTTTGCGAACAAGCGGACTATGTGAATGCATGTATGTGAATACAAGCATGCAAATAGCTAGAAGAGAATAAAACAGAATTATTTATTCTCAACACAGACTTCTGCCAAAACCACCGCGAAGGATTTATTAAAATCCCTTTTTACGATCACCTTTTATCATTCTCAATATAGACTTCCACAAAATGTCATGACAAACCTTAAGTCGATATTCCTCATACATAACTTGAATGTATTTTGCCCATATTGATACTATGATCTCTGTGACTTTTCAAGAAGCTGCAGTATGGTCCGTTTCTTCCTGACATGTTTATATTGGGTCTTGCTGACCTGTAGCCAGCTAGTGAAAAAAGTCAATGCTAGCCTACTATTTACAATGTTTATTTTACGTTATTTATTCATGGCAAACTTAGCCCTTTTAAAAAGCTAATAACTGTGATTTTCCATCCACATTTGCCACTTCTGACAAATCATAGCTTTAAAAAACAATTCTCAGGGGAAGATAATCATTACTTACCTGACCAGCCATTAGTTTAAATAACATTGCTCCCTCATGATGTATGACTCATACCGTATGATGCATGTTGCTATAGATACAGAGCAGATTAGCTGTACGTTTGCAGAGCCTTTAGGAACGTTTGTTTTATTCGATTCAAAATAGCAACAGAGGGCAAACTATTTTCAGCAATATGTTAATCCGTTTATCAAAGCTTTGAGTTCTGCTCCTCAGATCAGATCTAACAGCCTAAGTTTTTGATTTTTTTAGCTGTGTCCCTGAGTCCCACTCACACAGCAGCTAGGAATATTTACAGTCTGATAATATCACTGTTCTTTTGCAAAGGTATTCACATTTTTTCCCCCACATGGCACCAGACAGGTCAGGGACATTGGCAGACCTAGAAAAGCTTGGCTTCCCACTTAAACTGACCATGGTAACTCTGGAAGAGCTGCTAAGATTCATACCTCAGGTGGAAGAATCAGGTGATAAGTTATTTTTAATTGCAATTCCCAAATGGGGCTCTTAAGGAAAAATGATGAAGCTAAATTTAGCTCAATCCTGGAGGAATGCCATTCTTACCTTCCAACAGGACAACAACCCAATGGTTTACATCAAAACATATCCAAATGTTAAACCTAATTTCAATTTTAAATTGGTGGCAAAACTTAGAAGCAGGAGTCCAAAGACACTCTATGCAATTTTACAGAATGACCGGATAGAAAGTCAATCCGTTGGACTTGCATAAAAGACTTGCAGGTGGACTTGCAGAAATTGTCTGCCTACTGGTTTGAGCATGTGATGTATAATTGTGTTAATAATTTTCAATTATAACCCACAAAGAAAGATTCAAAGTCTGGGAAGTCAGTCATTTTTTATTCATTTTAAATCAGCACCAGTGTTCAGTGTCATTAATTCATGGAAAAATGCATAATTACATTCACACCAGTCCTACAGATGTACAGAAGAGTTTTTTTCTGTAAAATATTGATTCTGAAACATGAAACAAATGTATTGCCATAATAAACATTAAATAACAAAATCTGTGATGCAAAGATTACTCAGAACTAGATTCCATCTTCCAAATATATCAGTCATCTCCACAAATATCTGTAGTTTATCCAATGAAACACCATAAGAGACAATAATCTTGGATAAATCATTAAGCAAACTGAAATGGTTTCAATGAAGGTAACAATGCTAACCAGGAAGATCATACCATATTCCAGTGAAACATCTCACTGTAATCCCAGAAACCTGGGTGTTACTGTAGAGAGAATATATTTCTACTACAGAATCTGGTGACCAAAAAACACAATATCCTTTTATCGTTGAATCTTTTGACGCACTTATATACGCCATTACCTCTACCACCAGAATCATATTCGAAACCAGTTTATAATCTAATTTAATTTTATGCAGTAATGAGGATCAGTTAAGGGATAGCATCGTGATGATCCTCATCTATGTGTTCATCACCATCTTTGTGATAAACCAACTATTGGGTAATGTATTCATTTGTTTTCAATGCGGTGGGGGGAAAAAATTAATCTGGAACTTAGCTCAAATCCTCAGCACATTAAAATGAGATATGCTACACTGCTGTGTTTGGTCCCGCTTATGTGAATCCAGGATTTCCAAGCATCACCGGTATCTGATTAATGTTGATTTACTGCAGCAGGGACGTACAGGCGGAGAGGAGACGACATTATTTCCATGAAGGACACTGAAGAAACATTAACTAATCATCTAGGTATCATCATGCCCTTCAGATAATGAGAATTAAACATGAGGCAGTTGATTCTTGATTGTTTTCCAATGGGCTACAACATATAACTCACAACCATCATACATTTATCATGATTGTTCTAAATAGCAATTGTTAACGATGCAGAAGAATCATCTGAGATGGAAATTTGCCGGCGGCTGCTGCTTCTTGTTTCTATTTCTGTTTAAAAGCCGGGCTCTGAATATGCATATCTGGTCGGTTTTGCGCTGATTGTGGCCACAGATTTTTCCAGCAGTCATTCAAAGTTTTCAGCTTTCATCTCCTGAATGGCCAATCTGTATTACTTATATTTAAATACGTTATTGGCACACAGGTAGAGAAGGATCTCGGAGACTGTTTAGCCAATCAGGATGCAGAACACAATGCACTGTGAAAAAAACTGCACAAAAAAATCCGCGAAGCAGCGAGACCGTGAAAGGTGAACCGTGTTATAGTGAGGGATGACTGTACACCGAAAGCTACAGAATTTGGTAAAAACTGAGCTTTACTGAAGTAATTAAAGACACAAGTTCAAATCCATGCTGAGGGTGGAGCTCCTTCAATCAGTGCTCCTCTGCAGCACTGATTGGCTAAGCAATGTAACATGATCCTCTGCAGCAAGTGATGGCAAAGCGGGACGTCATCACAACTTTACACAAGTGTGTCTTTACCTCCGTGGCAGAGCCCCCCCCGAGGCGATGATACGTGAAGTGTAAGAATCGCTACATGTACCTCGTTATGTGCGAGAGGTGAAGGAGCGTGAGGCGCGCTGAAGCGTCGCCCCCTCCAGACAGGGTTTTGGCGCCCCCTCTGGTGCTGCAGCCCTATGCGTTGCATACGCTGCATACCCACTTTTTGCGCCTCTGCATCGAACCCCTGGGGTTCGATCGAACCCAGGTTAAGAACCACTGCGTTATGCATTGTTGCAGCAAGCAGCATGAGCCACATATCTAAGAAAAAATTCAGAGTTCCCTCCTCTGTACTGGAGGTTTGGAATTGGATATTTTTACAATCTTCATGTCTCTGGTAAAGCACAGAACCACCACTGGATGGCAGTAGGCCTGTCTCAATAATGCATTTTGCTGGATGATAAATTGTCCCAGAAGTTACTGTGACAAATAATACTGTTGTCTTGAGATAATTTGAGTAATATAATGCTAAAGGCACAATAATGCAAGAGCACATTCTCAACGATCAATAAACTCTAAATCCTAACACTAAACTCTAAATCAACACTGGAACTGGGAGACATTTAAATATCCAAAATAAATGAAAAAAGAGAACAAACAACAAGATGAATAATCAAGTCTAAATAAAATTGCCCTTCAAGAAAGGCCTAGTTGACCTCAGTACACCAGACTGAAGACTTTTATCATCCTGTTTTTGGTGGAAAGCGAGAAAAGAGAGAAACAATAAATCATGTAAAAACTCTTCCCCCCCAAACACCTCAGGCGATCTTCTCACTTTTTTGTAAAATTGAGTAAATTATTTTGAATTTGGCAGCTCCCAGCAATCCGAATATAAAAAGAAAAAAAAAAACAAAAAGTGTTGATGAAAACACAGTTACTATTTCACATTAGTGACACAAAAATCTGAAAAAAGATGTAAATCAAAAGCAGCAAGAAAAACCTGGTGTCTATGCCCAGCCTTGGCTTTCTGCATGAAGCTGGCATGTTCTCCTGGTGATGGATGGGATTTCTCTGTGGGCTTCAGCCTCCTTTCACAGTCCAAAAAAAAAACAACTAAACCATGGTTTGGTTGATTAGCTTAATTAATGAGCTGTGTGTGAATTGTTGACATGCCTCATAGTTAATTAACTGTTATTTAAAAACTGTGTTGTAACAATAAGAGTGATGGATTGCATACATGTACCGTTTATTTTAATGTTTTAAGCCAAAACCAACAAAAAAAGTAGAACATTTTAACTGAAACAAAATGTAGATATCACCCACAGTGGCACAAGAAAGTGATGGCAAGTATTACAAAAACTATGAATCTGATTTGAATGCATAGAGCTAGCTGGATTCACAAGCACACAACAATTATATAATAACCTATAACCCATAGAGTGATTTGACAATAAAAAAAGAACTTAAGAAAAACATGATTAGCTCAGATCCTCTAAGGCGGTGAAAGACAAGCAGCTGCAACATCATTATCCTTCATCTCCAACAATGGATAAAGCTAAATTAAATGATTGATGGCATCTTTTTGTACATTTGAATACTTCTGAAATAATCTAATCTATACCTTTGAAAATGTCCCCGTGTAAAAAGCATGAAATTATCTACAACATTCAGCTTTTAAAAGCCAATTATGTGATGTTTGGTAGCCAGAATCCTGTCCTGCATGTCTTAAATATAAGACTATAAGAAGATTTCCTGGCTGAGGCGGCTGAACTGACTTCTCACTTCATCTCATGGTTAAAAGAAAGTCAGACAGTCTGTGAATTTAACATGGATTTGAACCTAGACTGTAGATTCCGTTGAATTAGTGTGAAATGTGTGCTTGGAGTTAAAATATGGTGAATGTACGCGTTTCCTATGCAGCCTGGGATTTCTTTGCTTTTGCATTACAGATGGCTGATTGTTTTAAATTAACTTAAACTATTTTGTTATAAATAAAAAGTTTTAATCAAAGCCAGACCAAAATAGAAATAATTATTTAAAAAAATAGCAGCAAAATATCCCAGAATTTTTCTGATAATATTTTGCTAAAAATATTTCCTTGGAACAAACTGCTCAAAGTGAATGGGCACCCTGTGTGAAGTTGCAGTCATGTGAAAAATAAAGAAGAGGCGGCGCTCCATATGGAGGGAGCAGAAGTTTTAGCAGCTGTGTTGTGATTTCTCACAACTGCGATAAATAAATCAGAGACGAGTCTTTTCCTCACACCGCGAGTGATGAAGCAGTTTGCTAACAAACGGCTCTTTCCAGCCAACTAAAAATTCATTCACTTGCGTTCACCCACATAAAATAATTCATCAGATAAACACATTTAACATCCTGTGTGAGCGGCAGCGAACTGAATGATTCAGCATTGTGTTTTAAGGGAGACCTGCTCCTTTGATTTAACTTGACCTCCTTCCTACAACATTTCTAATTATAAATGATGGAGTGACTAAAATCAAGTGTGAAATGCCGTCCCTCAGACTATGTGCAGATTTGTCAATAGAAAGGTTAAGTCCTTCAAACAAAAGTAGAAGTGGCTTGATTACTCCCAGCTAGTGGAGTATGTGGAAACTTTTATGGACATTTATATATTTTTGCAAGTGGTCGATAAGTGGAAAAATCTTTACATACAGATGGCTAAAGTGGAAAGAAAATTTCTGTTCTGCAAAACATCTGTTGAAGAAAGGGTGTGGGTTTTGAAGCTTCAGACATCACCATCTGGAGACGCACCCTTATTTATTTTTTAAAGATATTTACATGCACAGAATAAAAAGACATACATGCCTCTGTCCAATGAAAAAGTTAGACCAAAATGAAGTTTTAGGTCAGAATTACCAAAATTATTTCTATTTGCTAAATGCCAGAAAACATAGAGACAGCAATTTTTAAAGATTTTTTTTTTTCTTCGAATTCATAAGTTTTCATGCATTTGCCAGAGTCAGGGATAACTGTCCTTTGACGTGTGACGTGGGTTAAACCTAAACTGATTTAAACTTCTTTTTTTTTGAGACCAGATTTCAAATTTTGTTGAAAATTTCAACATTTCCAATCAAATCCCAACGACAACGCCAGAAACATGCGTTATGTTTTCATGAGTGGTTCAGATACAATCAACCATTCCCGTTCTGCTGCGAGCAGAAAATAATTTGTTTCTCACTGGAAGAAATCAATTCTCCATGTGAAGCCTTGCGTGGGGAGCAGATCAACACTTTAACCTCGTCTCGCTCCGGTGGAGCCGTTCAGCAGCCTTCACTGAACCACTCTGATTGACTTGGACGGCTTCCAGCTCTCAGAGAACACAAGTCAGCTGTGAGTGTGAGGTAAAGCTTTTTCATCATCCAGCGTGGCAAGAATCAAAACGGTGCGTGACAGACCCATCTGAAAATCTGCCACCGTGTCCAGATGTTGTCACGGTTACTCAGCGGGTATGGCGATGTCCAAACAGCCGACATCTCCACCTCAGGCAAACCTGAGGCAAAACAAGCCCGAGAGCCATCTGCCTCGCTAAACGGGCAGAATTTGATAGAAGCAGTCACCACACAGTTGCTATGTTGTCATGGTTACTCGTCCATAACAACGGTCTCCTGGGAGTACAACAAGTACTTGAGGAGTCATGTGATGCAAAAAGGAAAAAGGTAAAATGGAGCAGACGAGCAGGCTGGACTGTGTGTGTGTGTGTGTGTGTGTGTTTGTTTATGACAGGTTTGCAGGAGTAGACCGACTTCAGCCCCGTCACACACCAGGAATAAATGAATTGGGTACAAAACAGAGACTACAACAACGCAGGGTAGCTTAGAAAGAAGCTGGGATCATTTGTCTTCACTTTTCCCCATGACAGTAGTAAAATCAGCTTCAGGTTTTTCTTGGTAACGCAGCAAACATCACAGACTCAGTTGGTATTGGTAGGTTCTGTTTGGACTTGAAAGTCGGGAGATGAATTACCCTAATAAAATGTTGTATTTTGAACCCACGCACATTTCAAAGAAAATCTGTGATCTCTGCAACACTTTTCATTTCACCATAGGAACGGTGTGTTTACGGTGATGGGCTGCAGACTTTTTGTTTTGAATGCAAATCAATACGCTCCATTTTGTCTCACCTGGATAGATCACCTTTTTGCGATCTTCAAAGTATCTTCAAAATATTAGATAATCTTGACAACTTCTTTTTCAAGTCGACTTTTTAACTAATTTTCTTTAACATCTCAGCTCCCCACACAACAGTTGGATTTGTACTAAGAAAATTATGCTGATGTGGACTATATTTACTTAATCTATTTAGGAGCATTAGAGTAAATGGGGTGGTGTGATACTGAAAGAAATTTAAATTGCCGGGGGGTTTTTTTAACCCTGCAATTTTTAACCCTGTGAAAAAAAACCACAGGAATTATAAACAGATGACCTGAAGTTATGCTCATCTTGTTGACAGTTAACCTGCATTTTTTAGTGAATCTTTCAAGTATTGTTTTTCTTTATCTGTTTTTGAAAATTATTCTTATTAGGGCAGCAAGAGATTAGAAAATCTTTAATTATGATAGATGTTGTGATTACAAATTCAGTTGTCATACATGCCTACTTTCTTCTTTCCTCCTCATCTGTGTTTCCGTCACTGTGTGACATTCAGCATACTGGGCATCATTTATAATCTCCAGTGTGAACATCTGTTGCCATAAGACTCTCTGGCTGAATGTTATGTTAGCATGAAAAACGCAGGTTCAAAACACATTGAATACTTTTGCCAACAAATATTCTGCTCCAAACTATCCTTTGTACACACGATATTGTAATGGTGATACATTCGCAGTAGATTGTGAATCCCTAAAAACAGAGGTGAGTACATGTGAACCCTATACTTTTCAGATTACTTTAAAAAAATGTTTTTTCTTCCAATTCACAATGATGCACCCTTTTGTGCTTGTGCTCAACATCCCAATAAAATGGTTTCAGCCTGACAAAATGCAAGATTAAGGTGCATGAATACTTTTGGAAGGCGATGTGCTCCTCAGTATGCCAGTAAACAACAGTCTAATTTACTCATTTAATTGCAGAGATCACAGTCAGGAGATCCAGCATGTTCCTCTGTTTCTGTTCTACCGCCAGCTCTCAAATGAACACGTTTCCCATGAACATGCTGCCTTACGCTCTTAGGAAAGACAGCTTACTGTAATCTCATGCTTAATGTTCCCAGCAACATTTCACTCTGAAAACAGCTGCTGAGTAACCACTAGAGACGGAAGCCAAACTGCTTCAGAAGCTAAAGATGATGAGAACAAGAAGAGAAGGAATTCACAGCCTCCATTATCTAAAACTGTACAAAATGTACAGTTTTTGGGTGAATTTTCAAAGCATTTGATCTGATCTCTATTAGGAGCCCTCTGTTAAAAATAAATAGGAAAAAAAACACCACAGAAAATAATGTAACCTTATATATTCCAATAGAAATGATAAGGTGTACTATGACAGCTACAATAATTTATTATATGTTGACAGAAACTGTTGTCCAGTTTTTTGGACGATGATTGGATACTTTAAGTTAAACTCTGCTTCATTGTGAACATTTTGAACGTCAAGTCTATTTCTGTTAATTATGATTTCCTGCTTACAGCTGATGAAAACATGACATTTAAGACTTGAGTATTAAATGTGGGCTTAGTGAAAAAGGTTATTTTCAAAAGAATACTTCTAATGTGACAAAATATAATGCTTATTGATCATTTCATAACCCATGATGTTTTTATGAGTAAAGCACTTTGATCTACCTTGTTACTAAAATGTCCCTTACCAATAAATTTGACTTGATCTGAGAGATGACCCTCAGGGGAACACATGTTCTAATTTACAGCATGACGAGACAAATGCAGAAAAGTGACGACTTTATGAACAATTAAGTCAAGACCGTCTTTGTGGCCTCCCCAGAAATATGACAAACTAAAATATAGCATCTGCAGTAAGCCCAGTCTGTTCTTTCACAGCAAAAGAGGAAGCACTGAATAATTGGATAATGGCTCCATTTGAGCTGAAAAGCTGCAACTATTCTTGAGCTAAAACCAACAATAGAACTAAACCTGTTGGAGAAAGACAGAGGGGGGAGAGAAAAGTTTTATAATGAGAGCCTATGACTCACAGAGCAATGTGGAGCTTGTGAAGGTTTCCACGTTAATCAGCAGCTTCCTGCTCATTTGACATATAACCCATCTATTGGCAGTACGAGGATCTGTCATAGCAAAATGAAAGCAGACAATTTTTTAAAATTAAAGCTGGCACCTCAGCGCAACCCAAAATGCAAAGCTGGTGATGGCTTCACTGTGGAAGAGCCTAAAAGGTTTTACTGACATGATCTAGGAGTTGTTGGAGCCACAAGCAGATGGATGATTCTCAATCATCCTGAGCAAAGACGAGTCTAGATGTCAGCATGAAAAGCTAAAAAACGATGGAACATTCTGCCTCAGAACGACTTCATGGAAAGATTTTCAAAAACCTTAGAGGAGAGTAACTCACATAAAACCACACTGAAATATTCCTGTAAGGTTATGATGGAGTTCTATAGTTACAGCTTAAAATATCGAGGAGGAGCTCATCTGCAACTGTTTTAGAGCAAAAAAACAAAAATACAAAAAACAGATTAGTTAACAAAAGTAAAAATAAGATCATCAAGGTTCAGTTTATTCGCTCTCCATTCTTTCTGTATTGAGAAAGATCAATACAAAAAGATTTTACTGCCAATAAATGCCCATTAACAAAACCATTGAAACAATGTAACAAGCTACATTTATTTTTTTTTTACAATGCATCTGAAAACCTAATTGTATAAACTGAAACAATGTTCCCAATCAGACTGTAAATGCAGGCTTTGAAAGAAAACCTGCATGTATTTGATTATTTAATCAAGAAATTAATCAAAAAATTACTCAACTGCCATATTATTTATTAGTTCCAGCATTATGTAGCACAGATAACTGACAGGGTTCGTTAAGGACAAAGTAATTGTGCTAATTAATTGCCGGTTTGGTTCATCACTTCCTTAAAACCAAATCAGACACAAAAACACAGCATAGACCAGAACAAGCATCAGCAGGCTGCAAGCTTCAGGTCACTGCTTGACTAAAAGATACAGCAACGATGAAGAAGAGCAAAAGAAAGGCTCTTAGTTTTGGCAGCAGTCCAGGCCATCAGTGTGCAGGAGTTGGAGTAGGAAGAATTAAGCTGATTTTCCTGGAAGAATCCAAAGAAACAGAGTTCAGTGATCAGAAGCTGTTGCATTAAAGCAGCAGTAGCGTCACCTTGAAGAGGTTATGGATGAAACCAGACAGTCACGCAATGCAATGAACAGAAGAAATGTCACTTTAAAGACTTTTTTTTTATGTTTGCTGATCAACTCTTTCTTTTCTGTTGAGAATTTAAATGTCTTGAGTGTCATAATTAAGTAATCTGTGATGAATCGTCAAAAAACTGGTTTCTCTGTATCCCATGTAAGCTGACGAGTTAAAAAAGTTCAAGATAAAGTTTTTAGTACACTCCATTTTAGACCGTTTCTCCATATCCAACCACTTTCCAATTAAAGAAAAAAAAAAATATATATATCAAACCATGTCTCTACTGCTATACACAAGAGCATTTTAGTTGTAAATTGGTATGTTCACACCATGGTTTATGGAGTGAACAAGTTGTAACTCTTGATTGTTGTTTTGTTTTGATGTTTTATTTGTTTAAGTGTACAACACATTGGCCAATTGTGTTTTTAAGTGCTTTTAAATAAAACTGTATTCATTATATTGTTCTTATAAAGAAAAAGACAGGAGTGGATTAGAGGATATTTCAACTTTTTAAGTTGAAAAGAAGCAAAAAAAAAACAAAACAAAACAAAACAAAACACTTACACTTGTACATGCAACAAAGATATAACTATTCAACCATTTAGCTGTTATAACCGAACTAAGCAAAAAGGTCAAAGTAACAACTGTTTGTGTATGAAGGAGCAGCACACAAGTTTATGTAATGTTTCTCTGAGCCAGGTACTGATTCTGCTGGAGTTTCCTTCCTGTTAAAGGAGAGGTTTTCCTCTCCACTGTCACCACACGCATGCTCACTAAGAGGGATTGTTAGAATGTATGTATAATTGAACTCAAATGACTTTTTGTGGTAAAAGTGCCTCGAGATGACAGAACTCTAAAAAGACAAAAAAAAGTTTATGGAAATAAGGGGCGGAAAAAATTAGACGCACATATTTATATGCAAGCCTCAGAGGTGAAGGGGTGTTAGTAAAAATAAAACTTCTTCCAGTGTGGAAACGGATGAAACTCATCAGCAATTCTAACTGAGGCCTCGCTGGGAAAGACAGAAAACAATAGGGAGTGAGGGCAGCGTTTGACGTTTGATGTCTGGTGCGTCATCTCTTTCTGTCAGGAAAAATATAAACAGCACATAAAGTTGGCGCAAGTCCACCCTCTTTTCCAGAAAAACTTTCCCTCTGCTTCTCGGTTTCTGACACCTTCACGTCATTATTGCAAAGGTCACTGGAGCACATCCCTGACGGTACTGGAAAGTGCTGCTTTTTAACTCCAACTCCTGCATTAACTGCATATATTAACTAAAGAGCAGTACTTTACTACACTTCAGTGCCTGATGGGCACAAAGACTGGAATACATCTCCAAAAGATGATTAAAGTAGCTCTTTATTTCCTTCTAGATAAAACATTGTACTTTTGGAATTTACATGAAATTATATATATACAGAGTTTCATTTAGCCTGAACTGCCCTCTCACACCTAGTTGAGCAACATCTCATTTGAAATTTATATTAGTGCTGAGACCCCATTAAAAATTCTATTTGAGTTAATTACAGGGTCTGTAATTAATTAATTTAAAGACTGTATGTTGACAAAATAAGCAACATTTTCAATTCCAAAAGCCCTTTTTGTTGCTACATTATTGAATTAATAGACATATGAGTTCAATAACAAATATTGATTGTTTTTCTAACTGTTACATAGGTTATTAAACCATCAGAATGCAAAGTGCTTATACCTATTCAGTTTTAAAAAAAAAAGCTATATTAGTCTATTTAAACTAACTGCCTGCCTTGTTAAACTACAATTTAAATGTGTGTAACAAAACTTTTTTGTGTTCAGTTCCACTTGCCACAGCAAACACTGATCACTGCAAAACTCTTAGAATATACAAATCACTGAAATTGAACACATCAAAAGAATAAAGTAGGGATGCAACGATCCATTTTTTTTCACTTCTGGTACCGATATCTGAGGTTTAGTATTGACCAATACTAATCCGGTACAAAAAAGCAGAGCTGAATTGACTTAAAACATTTCTCTTTTTTTAAGCACATACATAAAAGTACTAAATTACAAATTTATTTGATAGCTCTACACCAAGAATTATACAAATAATAATAAGATAAATAATAAAGCATGACGTCGCTCCGAGCACAAAGCATAAAAATTAGACTAGAGCAGTTTCAAAAATCGGACCGGCCATGAACACATCACCCTGTGACAGATTGATACGACTCCAACTCTCTCACACCACACAACGTTGGGAGACTTGTTGCTTCAGCAGGGTTGCATCAGAAACATCCAGCAGAGCTGTCATGGTGAATATGAGCAGACAGCAAGGTGTGTGTTTTAATGTGATAATTATTAAAGTTGAATGATGGAAAGAGGGAGAAGCAGCAGCCATGGCTGGTGACAGAAGACACAGATCAGATGTTATTTACAGCAGCAGGCACACTGGATGACTTTACCAGAAAGATGTTTGATGCAGTCTGGAGTCTGCTGTACTCAACTGTGATTGCCAATAATCACACTGTGTTGCCATCATTGACATGTCTGAACAACAGGAAAGAGAGTCTGTAAACATGGCGCCCATGGAAGAGTTTCAACATATATATATATATTTTTTTAATTAATGAAATTATCATTTCAAGACTACACTTACTTACTTACTTGGTTCATCTAAAATATGAAGAAAAAAAAACAGAAATTGAAAAAATATTTTCTGGAGAAGGATTTGGAATTGGCTAAAACCTGAATCTGCATTTCAAGCTTCTCAAGGTTAAAGTCTGGTGTCACAGATTTTAGCTGAATGTAAAAATTTGAAAAACAAATCAACTTTGGGAGCTATAGACACTGGTTGGGTTCAGGTTGAAGCTATCACAGTTATTTAGTTGAGTGGTTCCAGTTACATTTCAGATGTTCTGTATTTTTACTTATTGCCATTAATACCAATAAACTATATTATGACAATGCAATGATCTGGAAACACACAGGATGGCTCAGGAAAGATTTAGAGCAGTCATAATGGAAGAACTATTTAAATGTTCAGTGTGATTTTAAAGTCAAAACAAAGTAGCTTTAAAAACCGCATTCAATCTGTCACATATTGGAGAAAAAGTCCTTACAAAACACATCACACACTATAATTACTTCGTCTAGATGTATGAACGTGGGCCTGACAAGAATTAGAAGGCTCTTTGAATAAAGCAGCTCTGGCAGTACTTTCCTTGAACATTCAGTCTGCTGATAATGAGTGAAACCAGCCGCAAAGTGATGGAAACTTTAAAGGTTTTGGGTGAATAAAACGCCAACGTCTCCACTGACGGCTGATGATGAGCATTAGTGTCGTGGATGAAATATGAATACCTCTCATGTAAGTGGTTATGGACACATTGCAGCATGACGTCACTGGCTCTAGATCCTGCCACTGGCCCCCCAGCTCTTTGCTGGATGACAAAAAAAGCTGCTCACTGACGATGACAGCCATTGGTTTTAGCTGTCAAGTTCTCAACCCAACGAGTTAAATCTTAAATGTACGCCTGATATGAAAAAGAAAAAGGGACACAGTGCTTTGCAACTAATTATCAGCACTACGACAACTAGATAATCGGATCAGGAAAAAGTTTCAATTAAAAAATAATTAGTGAGGAAGAAGGAAGTAGGTCAGTTATGCTAGCTTGACTTTGACAACCTTAACATGTAAAGTGCTGCAGAATTTGGCATTCCAGTTCAGATAAAACAATAAAAAGGCGACCCAAACACCAAGTCTCTGGCAGATCATCAGTACAGCAGGTGTTTAAATTAGGTGGCAGCTAATCTACCACTATGGCAGATTAGCCAAAAGCATGCAGTAACTTATCTACCACAGCGATCAATTATTAATAATTGCAAGATAAACATCAGGCCTGTAACAGACTGAACGTTCTGTTCTTTGTGTGAGAAATGTTTGCATGTTTTTTGGTGTTGAAAAAAACAGGCTGCATAGTTTTTAACAAAGTCACCAGAGGCACCAGACCCTCTAACTCAACACATTTTGTTTTCTGATACAGCATCCCCTACTGCCACACCCTTTAATTAGGTTGGAGGATTTGGAGAAAGGAACCTTTGACCTTTCCTCTTTGCATAATATCTGCCACTGGGCTGTTATGCAGTGACCTGCTTTTAGGGCACAGCTTCAAAATCTTCTATATTTTTTTGCTAGTCAACAGGAAATCTCAGTCAGGACTAACTGTTCTACCCGAAGCATTTCCCTCCGTTACCTGAGGGTCACCGTGTGCGAAAGCAAACTCCATTTTTGTTCAGCTAAACTCGTTGGGCAGAGAGAACTGGTATGCAGCCGTAGCAACGGCGGCTGACTCGGTTACAGCGAGTGAGTGGGAGTGTAGTGACTCCAACAAAAAAAAAAAAAAACTAAGAATCAAAGAAGTTTCAAATACAGCAGATGAAAAAGGATATATTTAGAGGAGTTTGGATCTAAAATAGGAAGCAATCAATGTTGTGAACAAAAACACAAAACTACACTTAGGTAATCAGTCTCCCTGACATATTGAGACAAAACAATGTTCTACTGAAATACTGCTATAAGATAAAGTTAATAGAGACGCCAGAACCTTACCTTTAGTTGTGATTAACCAAACTAGTGTGTATACGTGTCAATTATTACATATCCTGAAGCAATCTGCTGCTCTGCTCAATCCCACCTTTCAGTTCTGTGTTTATTGACCTGATTTGAGCATCTTTCTACTCCATTTGTTCCCCTACAAGCAGCTCTGCTTGACAGCGTCAGTGAATCAGGGCTCAGAAACCTCCTGGGTGGTGGTGGTGGTGGTGGGGTGGGTTTCGCTAAAGCAGATTCTGTGGGCATCCTGCTTCAGGGAGCAGCAAGGCAGAAAAAGACAGAGACCGGTCACCTCTCCTAGTCCTCAGCAGCCACAATTAATGGGTGACTATGTTTTTTTATTGCCGTAGTGGCACCTCTCTGTAATTGTCCCACAAGGCACTGTAGACAGTACTTTGGTTTGCCACCAGCAGTAAAACAAATAACAATCCATTCACCCATCAATATACAGAGTCTTTTTAAACTATTGTTGATATGTTTGCTTCATTCAGGTCAAACGTGTTTGGTGTGGAAAATATCTGGTTCAAGGGAAAACTACTAATGAGGTTAGGAAAAGGGATTCTAGATTTAAGGCTACGTTCTTTCCTGAAGGAAGGTAATTATTGTGGAAAATAGTTCTGATGATGTCATTATAATATTCATCTGAGACACCTTAGAGGAAAGGGAATCTCAGTCATAATACAGATTAAATATTTAACAGAGGGATTCATGAAGCAGAAGTCATATGCTTTGATGTTCATATTCTGTCTTGTTCAAGTTCTTATTTTCATGTGACTGCCATGTTATTTCTACAGCCACAACAAAAATGGAAAATCAGATCAATCCAAGCTTTTATTTTTATATTTAAAGAGACAGTATTGTGTGTTTTCCAGAGATGTAGTGCCACTTTGTAAAATAATCAACTATTTTACAAACTTAACTTTGGTTGTTGTAAAAGGGCTACAGAGAGAAATTTCACTTCCTAATTTAATGCCTTGAAATTAGGCCTCTGTCTCTTTAAAAACTCCTCCTCTTTCTGAAGCTCCGCCTTCTGGCCGTGGCAGAGTTCAAATCTTTCTGAAGCTCCGCCTTCAAAACGTCATCACAACATTGCTCCTCTATTAACTATTAACTAACTCTATTAATTGCTTCTGCTAGTCTGAAGGAGTTGAGTGAAGGAGTCGCTTCGAAATTGCAGCTTTCGAAGGCAGAGCCATGTCCACCCTGGCGTTTAGCAGAGCTGAATGGTTGCCACAGGAAGCTAAAGGATTCCTCAAAACATGCATGGAAGAATCAAAGCAACACTCCAGGTATGTTTTTGATGCAGGGATAAGATTAGAAGAAAAAAAAACTGAACAAAAAAAACTGAACAAAAAAAACTGAACTTGCAATGTGTGACAGAAAACTACTGCAGCACATCACACCGTCTCCACAGTGAAACACATGGCTAGCAGCATCATACTGTGGGAATGCATCAACAGGGAAGCTGGTTGGAGTCAAATAAGGCCAGCAGAGTCAAATAAGGCCAGTCCCAAAAAAACCTGTCAGAAGCTGCAAAACGATTGAGACCGAGGTAGAGATTAACCGTCCAGTTGGAACCTCAACATACAGCAAGAACTACAACATGGCAAGACTTGAAAGTAAAACAGTAGTTGAGCAAAGCCTGTTGTAATTTTCAGATCTGTCTTTGTAAAAGAAAATTGAAAACCACGACATTTTTTATGCAAGAGTTGTTGATCTGTCACATAGAATCCATGAATGTTTGTGGTTGTAACATGACAAAATACCGAAACCTTCAAAATCCACCAGTTGTTTTTCATGGCATTGTAAAAGAAGCATCCAAAGGTGATTACCTCTGAACACATTGACCTTCAGAATGTCTTCATGTGAGCGTGTGTGAGTGCATACCCTGAAATCGATGCCGACGGTGGAGATGAAGCTGCCGGCTAAAAAGGCTCCGTCTTTAAAGCGGACCAGCAGACAGGTCTTTCCCACGCCTGAATCCCCCACCAGCATCACCTAAAGCAGAAACAACACAGCATATGGTTATCCACCTGATGAAATTTAAATATAATCATTCATTTCCAGTGATTAGATGCAACATTTAAAACAGTTAACAGTTTCAAATGTGTCGCTTTGATGCAGAGACGGGCTGTCCGTGCCAGAGTGACGGAAGATTGGATTGACATTTCCTCAGAGCTGGTTATGATTAAGTCTTCCATTTGCATTTTACAATTCTAATTACCTCGGCGGTCTCCAGCTGTGGTCCGTCGTTCCTGATTATCCATCGCTTAATCTATTAAGTGTTTAATATTTAAATCTCTTAAGCCCTGCTCATATATTGGAAAAGTAACACTGTCGACATCATCGGTCGATAAAGTTCCCAGATATCACTTTGTTCACATGCAGTCCACATCTCAGTTGTTCCTCATGTTATACGACTGACATTTCATATTTTCAACATGTTTCTCTTGGTGTAAACACAAAAGTAAGTAAGTAGTAAGTAAGTAAACTTTATTTCTATAGCGCTTTTCACAGACCAGAGTCACAAAGTGCTGCACAAAGTGTAAGAAATAAATAAATTAAAAGCAACATACAAAACAATAACACACAGTATTACGCTAAAAAGCAAGTTTAAAAAAGTGGGTCTTAAAAGAAACACTCTGCCT
This sequence comes from Poecilia formosa, assembly GCF_000485575.1. Taxonomy (NCBI): domain Eukaryota; kingdom Metazoa; phylum Chordata; class Actinopteri; order Cyprinodontiformes; family Poeciliidae; genus Poecilia; species Poecilia formosa. The sequence continues at coordinate 3,852,700 of NW_006799943.1, read as the reverse complement.
ATTAAAACACTAATGGTGGCATGGATTAAGAAAATATGTTTACCGTTGGGTGTGACCTAACAGGCATTGTTCAACTCAGTTTTTGTCATAAAAAGGAAACAGACAGTGGTTTTGTGTGAAACATTTACATAAATGTTTGAATGGAAGCTCTATAGAGTCCAATATAAATTCAAAAAACCTAAATATAAAGAACACTTGTAGGTTCAACATATTTTTGCATCACACTGGAAAGCTACTGTGAACTGCTTAACTGCATGCATTTAACAGTAATTACATCCCTTTATGCACGGCTTGGTCTAAAGCATGTGGAGACTGCAGACTGAGAGCAGTAGAGCATTAGCATTAGAATAAAACTGGCCCTCAAACCTTTTACATTTATTTATAGCATAGTGTCTACTAAAAGTATCCTTACCCTTGAAAATGTCCACATTTTGTCATGTCAGTCCATAAACTTCAATGTGATTAACAGGGATTTCAAAACAAAGTAGTTTATAATTTTGTAGTAGAAGGAAAATAATACATGGTGTAATACTTTTGCAAACAAAATTCTAAAACTGCTGCATTTCCATTCAGCTTTTCTAAGTCTGCCTCAGCCTATGAAGTGATTTATGTAGAGCCATAGGGTAATATAAGCCTGGTGGGCCACCAGGCTTTACTAGCCCTCCACCAGGCTAAGTGTCATTTGTGTATTTTTAAACAGGGTTTTTTTTTATTCACCAGTCTTTCGGTTTGTAGCTGATGCAATGAATTGCATCGTCCTTGCACTTGCCCGTTGGCCTCACACGCTTTTTCTTCCAAATTATAATGCACCTCCATATTTTTCAACACAAAAACGCAGTAGTGGTGGACTGCCCTAGTGCCCCTAACCACTGGGCTTGGCAGGTTTTCTGGGAGAAACCCACATCAATCACCATTATTAGTCATTTTGCCTTAAGAGTTTGTGGTTGTATCATGGCAAAACATGTCAATAAAACAAAAAATTAAGAAACAAAAATCGTACGCACTGTGATGATAACGCACTTCCAAAGAATTAAAAGGAATCCAAGTTATTCAGGAACTGGACATAATTCAACACAAGCCTCTGATTTGGCTTTCCATTAGTGCAGTGAGGTGCAATCAGGGGAGGCAGGTGAGTCACTATGACAAGTCAAATGCCAACAATGACAAGAGAACAATCAATATGCCCACTAGACTGTTCTAGAAAGTTGTTTCCTGAATGATTTGATCATTTTTATGGTCAAAATTGCTGACTTTGCTCATTCAGATAGTTGGAAGCAGGGCGAGGCGAGGCAATGGTGTGCTTTGCCTCACCTCTTGTGGCTCTGTGTCACACATGCCCATTGCCATTTCTCTTTATATCACCAATATGCATGTTTGATTACACATTTAATCCACTTTCAAATAAATGTGAGTCACAGTCTTTTTCTGGAATGTGTGTATGATTGGATGGATTTTTGTAAAGTGCCTTCTGATGATGTGCTATATGAATAAACTGAATTGATCTTCTCATTGGCCAAAAATACATAATAAAAATGCACATGTTGAGGAAGAAAGTACTCTGTTGCACTTATAGGGGGCAGCACTGAGCTCCATTGGGACAATGTTTTTGTGGAAAAGAAGTAAGAAACACTGCTACCTGCAGATAGCAATGTCACTTAAACCCAATATATTAAATTTAGAATAATCTCACAATTGTGTATTAGCGCAAAAAAAAAATGCATAGGATTGTTTGATTTTGTATGAATTTCACAATGCTTGTTCTTCTTTTATGCGTTTAAAGACTGAAAACATCCATTTGGATTAGAAACAATCCAGGCCAACTCATCTTTGGTCAAAATCTCCATTTAACAACAACAACAAAAAAAGTTACCATTTAATTTTTCTTGCTTTGTTAAACAATATAGAATGCATTGCTAAATGTCTCAATTCAGGTCAAAGTTGAATTATAAAATACAGTCATGAACCTCACTTACAGCATTAAAATATTCCATCTAATTTGTGTATATGTATGCTTTAATGATGATAACTTCAAAGATATATTATTATGTTCTACTACTGCAGGGTGTGTAGGTGCAATAAACATTTTATCAGCTGGACTCCTGCTCCAGCAAAAGCCTCATCCTGCTCTGCAGTTAATTGATCTCATTAATTATAGAAACCTGTCTCCATCATCTCCTCTGGGTTATTGCACTGGACTGTGGCGCACTACACAAATATTAAACTATATAGACAACCCGCATCCCAAACAAAGACTACTGGCCGTTTTAGGTTTACAAGCACTGTAAAAGACGTTCAGAGGATGTGAAAACAACTATTTTAATGTATTTCTTCAAAAATATTGACAGTAACCGACAATTACCACATAGAATGCGTCGAAAATGCAACTTGTTTTTGTTCATTTTCAAAGCCCTTCGTATTTTACTTTTGTGTACAACACATACGCTCCCATATGTTACCAAAATACTGTGAAACTTTCAAATAATCGCTAATAAAATCTCACTTACGCACTGTAGTTCACTTTTTTTTAGGTATACGATGCATTACAGAATTAAAGCAGCCCGCGTGAAGCTGAATTAGTGGAATTTGCAGCTGGGAAAACTTGCACGTGCTTTCTCTGACTGGCAGGTTCACCGGCACGAGCGTTTCGGGAGGCGTTCAAAATGCCAGCTCTGCTTACCTTGAAAGCGATGTCGTAAAACTCGCCGCTGTTGCTGATGGACGGTCTGCTCGGGTAGACCAGAGCCGAGGACGGAGCGCCGGCTGCGGCCAGACCCTTCGCCGTCCGCCCGCTGCTCGGAGACGCCTTTGGGCTCTTGGAGGTCCCTTTGCCCTTCGCTGCCTTCTTCCTGGACATGGCTCTGAGTTCAACTTTTAAGCTTTTCAAGTGAGGAGCGCGTGAAGTTTCGGGTTGGTTAGAGAGGAAAACACTTTACTCCACGTTAAGTTGTTGCTGCTGCGCGGTTGAGGGAAGAGAAGTTCACCTGTGCGTCAGAATCATGGCTGTGCGTAAAATAAAAAAAAAAAAGAAGAAAAGCGTCAGCGCTCTGGCTCTGAGGAGGGGCGGCTGTTGTCCCGCTGGTGCAGCTGGATGTGAGAAAGCTGAGGACTGTTTACGCTCGCGCTGTCTCGCAGCGTGTTGCTTTCGTCTCGATGCGAAAGACTAGACTTAAACTAATCATAACAATAACACCAACAACTTAATGTTAATAAATCACATTAACATTACATAGAGCCAAAAATATGTTTTGGCTTTTTAAGAAAACCGATTAATGCAGTTCAGAATACCGAAATCAATCCTACTCATCATCAAAGCAGGTGGTTCTATCATTAATAGCGTCCCGAGTGAGACTTGCCTTTAATTTCGTAATTTAGTTTAACGTCTTAACTCGTTCATTTTTTATTTTATTAAGACTTAACGAAAATCTAAAAATCCAGTTTTCCAGAAAAATAAAATATTTCATATCAATTTAAAGAAGACTTTTTTAGTGAAATGTTATGCTGAGGCCTACAAGATCATGGAGAAGTCTTCTGACTTAACAGCTGTCCAGCAGATTCCAAAGCAAGGAAAGTAGGTCATTAAGCCATTGAAAAACAAGTCTACCGTGTATCCAAGCACTATGGAAAGTTGAATGGAAGAAAAAAATGGTAGAAAATACAATGAGCCATAATTATCAAAACTAACATTATTTATATAAAATATAGTTTTTTTAAAACCCTTTGTATATTTCTGTCTAATGAATATAAAAATGACTTCAACCTTTTCAAATAAATTAGGCATTTATCAGTGCACAATGGTCAAATTAATTAATTTCAATACACCCGACAGTTTTGAGCAACTAAAATTAAACTTCAATTTTTAAGATGATAATGAACCTAAAGGTTTAGTCTAACTCTCCATCTGGACTGAATGAGCTCGAGTTATTTTGCAGAGTGGGTAAAGGTTTTAGTATCTATATGTGCAGAAATGCCCCCAAAAGACTTCCACTACAAGAACGTATTGACTAAAAGGGGGTGGAATGTGTGGCTGCAACGTGACAAAATGTGAAAAAAATTGTCTGTCTATAAAGGCCTTGGGCCAACTTCCAGCCTGCATGAAAATATAGCATATGTCACCAAGTTTTAGGCAGTTGGCTCACATCTTTTAGGAACCCATTAATGCATGCTCCACATGCCATTTTTGTAACCATGAGCACAAAGGATGTGCTGTCCACAGCACGGCAGACTCATTCTTCTGAGATCTACACTGCGTGCATGTTTTATTGCTACTTTGAAGCAAAATCTGCAGAACATCATTTTCTTTCAAAACTTTTGATGCAGTTTGATGTCTATTCTTGAGGACAGAGTTTCCTCGTGGGACCCTTTTCTGTAATCTTTTCTAATCTTGGCATGTTTGCTTTAACATCAACCCAACTGGAAATATCTCAAAACTAAATTGGTGGACGGTGAGAAATGTCTGCGACATGCTACACAGTTGGTGGGGGCCTGGAATAGATAGTGGTGTGACAGAGTGTGCAATCAGTAAGCAAACCATCAAAGTCCCCATAAAGGAAAAACCTGATGGAAAGGCTACAAGGAAATTGATTTGCAGTCTGGAGGCGGGGATCGCAGCAAACAAGCATGCAGATCAGTTTGGAGGCGAGGCTATTAAAAACACCCTTGCTGTGCGACTGATGTATCAAACCCAATGAGCTTCAAAACACGAAGTGGAGCATACACGCCCATCCATGACTGCTTCTGCAAGAAAGACAGACTTCCAAGCAAACGGACCGAGGAACGCTGCCCGTTTAGCTTTGGTGTAAAGTCGTTTTTCTCACTTGACTCTTTTACGGTAAGAAAAAAAGTGTTATTTTATTTATAGCAGTAGCTCAAATAACATTTAAAAAGAAAAACACACAGTTGTATCCCTTAAAATGTATTTATTTATACTTGAAGTTGATCAGAATGTGTCATCTCTAACTAGTGGACCATAACTATCTTCTGGGCATCAACCACGTGCTAATTAGTTATGCAAATAAAGCCTTTCATGACTTACCATCCCAAATATAAACATGTGGAACTTGATAATCTTTTCTGAGATTGTGTGCTTTGGGAAAACTAAGATCAAGCCTTTGGCAAAGAACATTCCAGATGGGTTTAGGGTGAATCAGAGGTTACCATCACTAATATGCATCTGCTGCACATGAAAAGGAACCTATTGGAAGCAATATGTCACATAAGTCAAAGTTATCCCCAAATTAGGCAGTTTGCATATTCAAATTATTGCCCAGTGATGCACTCCAATATCTCAAAGGTGTACCCCATCTCCCACTCAATGACCGTTGGGGACGGCCACCTGCTCTGAAGTGACCCAATGGGTATGGACAATGGATGGATGTATTCAGATGAAAAATTCCAACTTAATTGAGAATCTGTTAGACAACGAGAAACCTTTTAGTTTATATAGTTGCAAATAAATTCAGGAATAAATTAAGAGGCTCACTATGGTGGGAGATGTAAGATGCTGTGGGCCTGTTTCTCTTCAAAATGTCCTGGGAACCCTGTTCGACTGCATGGCACTCCTTCATATTTCAGCACATTTTAAATAAAAGTCTGATGGCTGCTGACAGAAAACTGAAAATGGGTGGCCATCTGGGGTTTTAGCAGAAACATATGGCCACAGAAAGTGTTCACCAGGCACAAAAAACAGCTTTCTTCCATAGCCAGACCAGTTCACAGGGTCTACATCCTATAGAAAAACCTGAGATCCAAAGAGAAGAGAGTTTAAGATCTGTACGTTCTATCCATGTGAAATGTTCAAGGTGAACGTAAAGTACTGTCCTACTGGCAAAAAAGTTGAGAAATGGCCAAAATGAACAACAGAAAACCAAGGTGTTCATGGCAGTAAAGAAAAGTCTGCTCCTATGTCAATAGATGTTAAAAGCAAACAGTACAGTTTTTCTCGCTGTTGCACATAATGCTCTACAGCAGTGTCTGAGAAATTACAATGGTTGCTTGTTAACGTAACCGAGACTCTCAAGGTCTCTTTCTTTTTGCTAAAAACAGTTAGGATCCTCAGCTGATACTGAGAAATAAATTGTACTGGACATTGTCGTGAAAAATAGACTGTGCAGTAAAAGGCTTTTCATTCTCCGGGGAATTTATTCAACATGCTGGAACACCTTCACAAAGACACATTTATCTGTTATCTGGACAGACATGATCTGTTAAGCTCAGGGTGAAGTCAACTTTCCAGAAATCACAACCTTTGCATTCACCATAAAATATAAAATAATAAAATCTCTATTAATACATGGTAAACGTTTGTACAAAGAACGAAGAAGTATCCAGGGGAAGGAAGAAAAGAAGGGCCATTAATGCAGGGGAGGTGGGAAATAATGTAAGGAAGAGAGGTAGAACAAAGACGCAAGGGTAGAAGAAAGGTATAGAATGAAGGGGGTAGAATGCAAGAAAGGAGAAAAGGACACAAAGAAGGAATAAGGGGATAAATGAAGGAGAGGAAAAGAAGAAAGTAAGGATATAAGGGTACGAAAAAGAGAGGGTACATAGAAGAAACAAGGCATGCCACAAGGGGAAGGAGGTGGCACAAGGAATAATAAGGAAGGAAGAAAGACAAAGGAGAAAGAAAGAACAGGGGTAGGATGCAATAAAGGAAAGGAGAAGGACACAAGGAAATAGGAGAGAAAGATGCAAGGCAAGGACAGAAATATGATATGTTGTTGCCTTCCTTTTTGGAAGGTAAAAAGAAAGGAAACAGAAAGAGTTAAGAAGGACCAAACTAAGGGAGTGAGGACAAGAAATGAAGAGGATTTAACAACTTCCACTGTCGATTCTTTTTTTTTTAATTAAACCCCAGTGAAACAATTCCTCAGCATGAAGCTCCCCTTTACAGTTGTATTCACACCCATCTCATTCTTTTTCTCATAAAGGTTAAGTAGTCCAAAATTAGGTTTCTCCATAAAGTTTTTCTCCAGAAGACATCTGGCTTTTCCGTGTGTGAAGGAAGACGTTCTTCCCTGTGTTCAGTGAGAATGGTTGTCCAACATCTTCCAGTTTGTGACAGGCTTGATGCTTGGTTGTACTTGAGCTGTTCCTGAAAAATATTCTAACCACATATTTTTATCTGTAGAGGTTCAGCAGGGGGCCGATAAGACTTGGTGTTTGGAGTAACAGCACCATCTGCTGGTCTTTTTGTTTGGTACTGCACTGTCTGTTCTGTGGCTTTTCAGTTTTTTCTCCATGTCTCAGTGGATTAATGATGGCTGATTCAAACTTTGTATACATTTTAAGGATTTCATGTGTAAATTCTTAAAATTTATGCAAATAATTAACACTTACAGTGCTTATGTTTCTTCTTTAAAATTTCTTCAACTCAAGTTTTCCCTACTGCAGGTTCTGGACCAAGTATTGACTTATGATGACCCATTCTTGTCATCAGAGCTCAGAGTTGATCAGGTTTGTTGGATACTTTTGGTTAATCTGCTTTTGACAACACATTGTCTGAATTGTTGTGATCTTGGAAACATAGTTTTCACATTTTGTTGTGCGAAATGGTGCTCCACCATGCCGTAAAATACTCCTGGAAGACATTTACATCTCACTCTTTATTAATAGAAGTGCTTGAGAAGAAGAAAAAGTACAACTCAGCGGAAGATGGAAAAACTTTTCAGCTGTAGAAATTTTGCACATCTTTCTTTCAACACTATTTTGTCCAAATGTATTAAAACAGGTTTTTCAGTCTATCAAATATTTCTCCTGTGTATTTGAGATTTTTTAAAGAAAAATATTTAGATTTGAAAATGTCTTGACAAAGGAGACCTCATTAGTGTTTTTTGCTATTTTCTTACGCATGTGCTCCAGTGAAATTGAGCTTGTTTTGACACTGTATTCTGGTCAAAGATAGCATGCTAATGTGGCTCAACTCTCAAAATCCAGCTAAGCTAAAGCTAGTTTAAAAAACAAACCAAAAAAAAAAAAACACAGGCAGGAAGCCATAGAGACTTGGTGAGAAAATGAAACAAGTTGACCGCTGTCATGGTGGCGATTTTCCTTTTTTACATTTTCAACCGGTTGGTACATTTACTTTCAGGTGTCCTCAGGACGTTTGTAGAACTTATTCGTTTAAAACTGAGAGCTTCGAAACCTTCACATTGATTGGGAATAGTTCGCAGGTGTCAAACTCCAGTCCTCAAGGGCCAGTGTTATTAGAACTTTTAGATGCGTCTCTGCTGTACGACTCCTGAATAGAATAATTAGGTCATTAGCAAGGTTCTGGAGAACTGATCTACACAAAAAGGAGGTAATTAAGCCATTTCATTCCAGTGTTTTGTACCTGTGGCACATCTAAAAACTGCAGGACAGCGGCCCTTGAGGATTGGAGTTTGACACCCCTGGAATAGTTGTACTGGTGTTCTGAGTCAGAAAACTTCATCAAGCAGTTCTTGAGAAACCTGATGTCATCTGCATAAAGTGTAACCTTGGCTCCAAACTGCTTTGAAATGACTTATTTTTCATCCCGTTTGACTTCAGCTCCTGCTTGGTGGGATGTGTGGGTGAGGCCAGTTCCTGGACTGGAAGTAGCCTCTGAGTCCTTCCAGGTCTATGGCAGGGAAGTAGGCTCCGATGCGTTTTCTCAGCCACCATTTGCCCTGTGCTGCGCTGGCGCTGCCCGGCTGAGAGAATTTGTACCTGAAGTGTTCTCCTCGAACCCATCTGACAAAGTAGAAGCATAGAACGGTCACCGATCTAATTATGTTTTTGATTTCCGCTGTGGAGCAAACAGGTAATGTTCCCTTTTCCCAAAAATTGTTTGCAATACAATAATAACTGTTGGAGTTATCATATTTTAGAGTATTTTATTCTCTTCTAGAATTGTGCCGTTGCAGTTTCTCTGTTACCTTAGTTCTGATTTGTCCTTTGAATAGACTTTTAATCATTTTTGTGGTTGAGGAATTGCTTGTAAGGACAATTATTCCCTCTGGTTTTGTATGTTGGAGAGCTGGAAGGAGTTTTGCTCTTACTCTTTTACCTTCAGATAATTCTGTTGCACAACCATGTCACCAAGGTGTTTTTTGTTTTTGCAACTGGAACCAGCTGATTAGAATCTCAAAAGCTCAAATAACAGCTGAACTTTGATCCCAAATCCAAGATAAAGATTTAAATAGGAGCTGCAAAAGCAAATGAGGTTTATTAACAATAACTGCAAACAACATTTAAATTATTATTTCCTTTTTAATTTAAATTTGTATTATATATACAATTTGTTATTTGTTCCACCAGGGGGAGCCCTAAGACAAAAAGTGCTCTGCTCAGCAGAGATAGCTCGATTTACAAGTGAATTCTGAAAGCAAAGCTGGTGATGCTCATGTGTGTTTACCTGGGGGGGTCTCTGCCTTGGAAGGGGTTGTGGTCGAGTAGCGAGAGGACAGTGCTGTCGTTGGCCAGCAGGCGTCCAGCTAACTGGATGACCCACTCGCTCTGCTCATAGGTCTGCGCAAACACAATGTTATTCCAGACTTGGCACAGAAAAGTAACTTCTATTGAAAGGTAGAAGTTATCGCACCTGGAAGGCAGCGAACCACATGAGCCAGTCCAGCCGGTAGTGGTAGGGCGATATGAGGCAGGGCCGTCGGTACACGTCTCCTGGCTTACACCTGAACTGGTACTCCTCCCAAACCGCCTCAGGGTCTTTGGGATCTGGGCTCAGAGTTCCCTGGAAGATCACCTCAGTCCGTTCTTTGGTGATGCTTCCCAGAGGATAGAGAAACAAAAAGGTTAAATGAGATGAAGATGGGTTTCACTTTAAATAAAGTATGCCCCTTTCCTAAGAGTTTAGCAGCACCAAATTACATTAAAGACATGTCCTTGTAGCAACCTTCCAGACCACACAGGTCTCCTGGTTTTAGTCCACTCTGCATCACCACAACCAGAACCAAACATTATGTTTCTACGCTCCACTAATCTGGAGCAAATGTCTAGAAAACTTCAAAACTCCCAAAACACCAAGATCATTTAAATCAAGGCCAAAAACCCACCTGGTTAGAGTTGCCTTTGATTCATAACTGGAACACTGATCAATATATTTGATGTATACTTGCTTGATAATGGCATTTCACAAACTGTTTATTTCTTGTTTCATGATTGGTAACTGTATAATATTTTTATGGTATAACGAACTTTAAACTGCCTTGTTGCTAAAATGTTCTATACAAATAAACTTGGCCTGTCTTCAAATTGGAGTGTTCATGTTTGGTCATGTAATGAAATCCTCCAAACTGTACCTTCCAAAAGCCCCGTAGGTGTTGACGATACGCAACGGGTCGAAGGAAGTGTTCATCACCTGCCGTGGACTCAACAGGTTCATCACCACTGGCACGCTCAGGACGCCAATGAGAACACCCAAAGAAATGTTCACCACCCGCCGTATCAGCATGCCTAACACACACACAGAGGGTGTGTGTTAACACAGCATATCAAGGGTGTCTTGTGGGAATGAAAGTCCAACAATGGAAAACGGGAACATTTATCATTGCTGGGTCTGAATCTTGATGGCCTGGCAGAATGTTACAGTGACACAAAGCAGTGGTCAAGTTTATGTCGGTTCTTTCCCACTCCTGCATGTTCAACTCCTCTGTATAATCCACAGAAACTGTTTTTATTCCTACAAAATCCCACTCTGGCTCTGTTTGAGTTATTAAAACAAGTTCCCACCTACAGCAACAAGCTCATTTTAAACTGAATAAAGTAAAAACAGTAAATCTGCAATAAGTCTAGTTATAGAAGAGTGGGGTTTTTTTTACATTCATGACAGCCTGCTCTATTAAAAAAAATCCTTCAAATTTAAATAATTTTTCGTAGTGTTGATCCCTTTTACTTATTTCTACTGTATTTTACTGTAGTTCTCTTTCCACCATGGCCAAACACACTGCCTTTTCTGGCATCTATTGGATATTATACAAAATAATAATTAAAAAAAGAAGTCTAAAGACACCTTTTGTGGGTTTGGGGGCTTGTCCGGTCACTTTCCTCTTCTGGATCTCCAGCACCGCTTCCTTAGCTCTGGAGCCGCAGCGAAACAGAAAGCTTAGCGATGCGTCATCGAAGCAGGCCCAACTAGGAACAATGGTCAGCCAGTTGAGGAAACTCAGGTTCCCACTGATGATCAAGACTACCTGCAGGCCAGGAAGGGGTGATAGAGGAAACAAAAGCCACAGAACAGAGTGGGTACAATGTACAGTTAAACAAATAACAACAACAAAAAAACACACACTGAATGTGTGTTACCTGAAAGAGAATCTGGATGGCTCCGTTCACCATGCACATCTGCCGGCCCAGGAAGGTGAAGAAGGGAGCAATGAGCTCAATGAAGTGGTTGGACAGTGTCTCGAAGCGGTGGAACCACCACGGAGAGCGGTGCATGTAGTAGGACATGGGGTTTGGCACTGGCTGGGTCTGGAGACACATTTCAATTCAATACTCTTAGGCTCAATCATACTTTATCTCAGAGTGAAATTAAATATTGTTGTGACTGTTACTGTATGACAGTCTTATGTCTCAAGCAAACAACAGGAACTCGCTTCATTGTATCCTTCAACTATGTCACAAAACAAGTTGGGCGAGAAAATATTGGCCGTTTTTTTTTTAAATCTCAGATTTACTCACCTTACAAGAAATAAACGCACAAACTAATGCTTGAGATTAGTCCCAACTGTGCTAAATGGTAATGAAATATGCTAGAGACAGTTTACAATGTTGACTGATCTTTTTAACCTCAAGTACAGAGAAATTCTATTTTGCTGCTCACACAGTGTAACGTCGCCTCTGGTCCTAATGTGAATAAACTATGATCATTCACAGGAAAACTGCTTAGGTCTCCATTATAACAATGGTAAACTACAATCTGGTCTTGTAAAGGACCAAAGGAGAGAACCTAATTTATGTTGTCCAAAGATATTTAGAGATATTTACAAGGCAATCAGACATGTCTCTGTAAGATGTACTTAGCTAATTATTAAAAAAAAAAAAGAAATGATACTGGCAGGTCAGAGCTCTACGAAAATTGGTCATGGTGACTCTGCATGATCAAAAGAACGTTTACAGCCAACATGTTCAATCTGTGAGGAGTACTGACGCTAAGGATGGAAGATTTCACTACTTTGCTTTGGCGCTCATCTGAGAGTGAGTCAGGGGAGTCATTTCTGCACCACACCTCGAGGAGAACTTTTCCGAGACTAAATAAAGATGGAACCTTATTTAAATGAAGGCGGCCGCACCTTCACCCAGGCAAACACTCAGAGGTTTCTCAGTGTTTGTCCATGCAAAATGTGCTTTGGCTGAACAGGCAAACAGACACGGGTTAGGTCAGGAAAAATAAACATAGCACAAATATAGATGGAAAGGAAAAAAAAAGATTATGCAGCTGTCAAACAGATCAATACTTTTATTGTATTTTTGAATAAAACGCAAGAAAATTTTGGATTATTTAACAGGTGGGGGACCTAAATCTCCACCTGGTGCGTTAATGACAACCCACCCTGAATGAACAAAGTACTAACTGTCCTGCAATTCATCGCCACGGTAACCCCTGAGAGTTGGGACAGGAGGAAACCTGCAGTCCCACTGCAGGTCTGAAAGGGAGCAGTGTGCCAAAGGGGTTAACGCGGCGTCAGCTGGCGCCATGGCCTTCCGGTCTTAGAATGTGTGTGTGTGTGTGTGTGTAAATCAACATTAGCACTCAGGGTGTCGAAAGCTGAAATTGGACCAAGGAAACTGACCCAGCAAGGCATAAAATTCACAAAGCAACAAGACCGTTCAAAAGTTTTTCTGCTACGTGACAGATATAAAAGATTCATTTTGTTTCACTCAGAAGGAACCAGTGAAGCTGTCCATCATGAGTTCTGACCGTGTTGCTTTGAATACAATTTTAAGTTTTAGAAAGCTACACTCATCCGTTGACTTCTGGCCTAAAAATGCGCAGTCCCCAGAGAGTTGAATTGCAAAACATTTGTGCATTATAGTACATCAAAACTTGCAAAACAAACAAGCATGGGTGTTTTAACTGAGATACATTTAATGTAATTAACATGTTCAATAAAGCAACAATCTTTCATAATGATACAACTGATATCATGCCTTTGGCCTTGTGTGTATTTTCTCCAGTCATGTGTTCGATCATTACAGAAGGCACTCTTCCTCCATCTGAGACCAGGATGGTGTGGACAGATCATGACTGAGCAGAAATGTGAGCTGCCTGGGTGTGACTGAAAGCCCAGGAAACTATTTTATGACTTTTTATTCACTTTAGAAAATATTTTAAAACACAAAATGAAACAAAATAAGATTACAAAAAAATATTGATTGAATTATTTTAATAAGTAAAAGCATGCCTTCAAATCTCATCGCAATATTATATAAACTGCTGTGCAATGACTTAGTGGAATAAATAAAGAGTCACCTCATAGTGGTAGTCCATGCAGGTCAGGTCTCTCCAGCACTGGTCTCCTCTGATTTTAATGAGGCCCTGAACAAAGAGAGAAACCAATCACTGAACTCAATGTGAAAAACAACTGGACATCATTCTAAAGTCACAGCTGGAAGCTTGAATACGAAATAAAAACTAATATTACATGGGCTTTATTCAAATTAAACATTGAAAGTCTTTTCACACCGGATAGTCTGGTAGACTCTGTTTGACTGTGGACCAAAATTGTTACATTATCATTTTGTGTGTTTTGCTTTCACACTGCCTCTGTCAAACGAAGCAAACCCTTTGAAAAACTTGTTCACCTCCTCATCTGTGGTGGCGCTACTTTAAGAACCACAGATGGAAATGACACAAAAAGAAGACACTGATCACAACTTGCTTCTTTACGTAATATAGTGGCGTGGCGTCAGATTTTAGCTTTTATAGGATTTCCCTTTTGTTTTTAGCAAAAGACCAAGAGCCATTTCTCCCACTAGTATTAGACTCCATCATTGGATTTGGTAGCATTCACCCAGAATGCACTGTGCTATAGTTTGCTTCCTGCTTTTGGAAGGGTTCCTGGTCCTCTTGGCTTTCGAACCGCATCAGATTTCACTTTTACTAAACTGAAAACTAGGTTTTTAGGCAGACCAGAGGTTTTTTTCCTAAGCAAAGAAAATTATCCAAAAATGTCAGAGATGAGCTCATTGTCAAAAACAAGGAAAAAGACACTAAAAGATGGCAAATGCCTTAAATCTTCCAAGATATAACAGTGACTGCACCACCTGGGAGGAGAACACAGACTCCATTAACAACTGCCACCATATTCCCAAGGACACAGGTGGTAAAAACCCTTGACTGATTGCAAAAAACACTTGATCACAGGAAATACTAAGGTTTCAGTTTCCACAGTTAGGATTTCATGGTTGAGCTCCATGACAAACACCACTACTCACCCAAAAGAGCAGTTCCAATATACCAAAACATGTGACTTTATACGTTCCCACCAAATGAAAGTGCTGTCACCACAGAAATGTGAATTGTAGTCACATAAGTAGGAAGAGACATAACTACCACCACAAGACATCTCATCGCTCTGACAGTACAATCTTCAATGGGACAGAGTCTCATCAGATCTCATCTAATATCTGCAAAACACCCGATCCCAGTTTGCGAGACTCGCACTATATGAACAAATTAGGGATTCATAAAGGCATCTTCACTTGTGTGGCTGTTTTCGATTCAAACAGCTTAGGAAATAACATCTTATCCAAAACACGAGACCGCCGATATTGACACATCAGTTGGTCATGTGGCTGGGCACGGAATGCACAGTAAGGCGCCCGCTAACCTGTTTGATTGAATTTAGGAAAAAGCAGAACGTCTCTCTCTGATTAGGAGCTTGGCTGTGGAGGTGGTGAGGTCCAATATCATGCTGTTTATCCTCTTCAGTCATGAGACCCAGACATTTCACCAGTTACAACGGGACTGAAAAAAATGGAGCACCAGGTAGAGAGATAGCTGGACCTAAGCCTACACAACTATCCTCTAATAGTAGAATACTATTGGACTTCTCTCTGAAAACACCAGGGACACATGGTTAGCATGTTAGCATAGCATAACACTCACATTATTTTCTTCAGAAGCGACACAAAAGTTCACCTGAGTTTATGGGAAGATGGATAAAGCTCAACACCGGGCGATGTTGGCAGGAAGCCCGTTAAGAGGCTAAAAGACTTAGAGATGTCACTAATGGAATAATCTCATCTGTCAGCATGTGACACCAATAGGGCACCATGGCAGGAGTTTTTAGAATTGGACCACCTTCCAAAGAAACATTTAGTCTTGTCTTCAATACAATAACAGGCCTTTAAATAAACCGCATGATGCGATGGAAACTGCTCCATTTACACTGAGTAATTGGCAAAGGTTTCAACCTCAACCAACATGACGCTGTTAATTTGTAATAAAGCTACTAACATGAGCCTGGCTTCACTGTAATCAAAGATTCTCAATTGGATTTAGGGGTGTAACTCACCTTTACGCTGTCCTGTGCAGCTCAAGGCTGTTTTGGTTGATCGCTAATCAACCAAAACGAAGGAATTAGGGGACGATCAGTCAGCGAACCCCTAATGGCTAACAGAGTAAAGGCAAGGCGACTGCATACAAATTCACACAATACCTTTCAAATTTTTGTATTTTTTTAATGTTTTGATTGCTTTTTGTTCCTATTCACAAACACTAAATGTTTTGTGTAACTCTGTCAGGGAAACAGCCTTGAGTTACAATGAAGCTTTGGGTTGCAACACTACATTTTCGAGGTACAGTATATATTTAATCAAGATTTTTCATAATCAGCAGGGATTTTTATTTTTTTTAAAATCATCTAGTAGCCTTTCAGTAGATTAGTGATTTGTTCGATTAAACATTTGCATCCATCTATTAAAACACCAACTATCGACTCTAAATGGGACAAATACTGTATCTGGATCAGCCGGCTGTATTGAAAGCAAAGCTAAGCATGTCTTAGGTCTTTAAAATCTAAAAACGGAGAAGAAAAATGAAAATGTGTAAAACGTAGAGCCTGACGTGTCGCAATCCAGCGTCAGTCTGAGAACATACCAAACATATTTGGAGAATTACTCAGTAAGCCATTTTGCTATACTTTTGCTACCATCCCAGCCTGCTGCTGATGCAACAAGCTGTTTCACTCCAGAGCTGCAGATACTTTGTTGCAGACACTTTCTTTGCAGTCTGAACAGTTTCAAGGCAAAACCCCATAGATATTATTGAGTACATCGCCACCAGAACGGTGTTAAAATATGACGTGACTTCAGTAGGGTTAGGCTGGAAGAGAACCTTAAATATACCGATGAGTTTACATGTGAAGTAGATTGTGTGTTTCAGCGAAGTGGAGGTGTGTTAAGTTTTCTCCATGCTCCTGCTGGGAGGAGTCCCACTCGGCTGGTGGCGACGACTTATCAAATAAACCCCAGCTCTGTGCTCTATAAATCCCCGTGAAATCTGACAAAAGAGGCGCTGTGTTGTTGAGTCGATCACATATTTGGCTTGGCTTTACCAAACACCGGCAGAGTGCTAGAGCAGGACAGCGGTTCCAAAGTATCGCTTTAAAATTCGGAGGACAAACACCAGAATGATTCCATCTGCTCAATGTTTGCATGAACTTTTTACATCTTACAAACACAAACTTTAGCGATTTTTATTGGAGTTCCACGCGATCGATCAATTTGAAGGACTGAATAGTGATTTTGACTCACAGCTCCCAGCATGATGCGAACGATGAGCCACCTGAAGGTCCAGATGCAGACGAGGGAGGGGGGACAGCTGCTGGGAACCTGGGACAGAGTCCACAGTGGACACAGGAAGACGGCCAGGAAGCCCGTCTCCAACAGCTGGCTCTCCCAACCTGCACAGACAAGCACATTTATACAGTAAAACAGACGATGCTGCCCAGGCCTGGTTGTGATGTCACATTTCTTTAATGCAGGCAGTGCAGAAATTTACCACAGTGATATTTATTTTTACACTCAAGTCTTGTTTTTTTTGTTTTGTTTTTTTTTTAATACTTAGGACAGAAAGCAGAGCTACCGAGGCAAACATGCTCGTGTTTGTGTTATTTCTTTGGTTCAGCTGCACCACAGACTCAGTGGCCTGTAGTTTACACTCCTGTCTGATAAGTTCTCAGGACTGTTAACTCTCTGCTGAAGAGGAGTATTTTTCCATTGAGAATTGAACACAACTGTTGAATTGTTGCCTTTGTTTTTGCTACAAAATACTAGCATGAACCCGTTCTACCATGGAGAGACACGGTTAACTGAAACACACGTAGCCTTAGCAAGTATATTCTCCTCAGTTTAGCATTAAATCAGCTGTTTGTAAGAAATTTGCAAGAAATTAGGTGCAAGATTTTTACGAAATAAAAAAAAGAAGGAAAGAAAAAAAAAAGCTGAACGAAACTACAAATTTAATGAAACAAGGAAATAATTATTGAATAAGATCTGTTTCCAATAGCAGTTAGCTTACAAAAACATAATGATTTAGCCCCTATACCCACAAGGCGATTTTTGTTCATTTAAAAATATATATATTTATTTTTCCCTCTATAATCATTTGGTTTGTTTAACTTTTCTTTCTATCTTTTTCAATTTTTTGAAATCCAACGTTTTACAAGCATTTTAAGTGATGGATTTTGTATCTTCTAAACACCTTCGCACTAAAAATATCCACATTTTAAAACCTGCTATTACATCAGACATCAAGTCCTTTTTTCTGGCTCCATAAGGGGAAGAGAACTTTAAAGTTATGCAGTACAGTACATGAAATAAATCTCTGTTTTTTTGTTGTTGTTTTTTTTTTTTTTTGCAATAAATAATATAATAATTTAAAACGGAAACAAGTGAATTGCTATTTAAAGATTTAAACTTCTAAAAGGGGACTGAATATTTGGTAGGTTTGAGAAAATATGAAGCAGTTTAAGAGATACATGAAAAAAGGCAGAACAAGTATTATTAATGTATCAGTATTTAAAAGGAAGTTTTTTTTTAGGTATGCACATTTTTGGCATTATGTTATTTAGATGGTGGCAAATCTGAGAGAAGAAGGTCAAAATTATATCAGGACCTTCCTTCTCATGCTTCCGATCCACATCTTCTTTTGGAGAAGGAAAAACAAAGGAAGCCCTGGTCGAGCTAGTACGATGTTCACTTACCAAAGGAGTACCTAGAAAGACAAAATACAAACGAATATAAGAATTTGCTCTCATTTTTGAAAAAT
Source organism: Poecilia formosa (assembly GCF_000485575.1). Classification (NCBI taxonomy): domain Eukaryota; kingdom Metazoa; phylum Chordata; class Actinopteri; order Cyprinodontiformes; family Poeciliidae; genus Poecilia; species Poecilia formosa. The sequence goes on along the minus strand of NW_006799943.1, from coordinate 3,834,447 downwards.
GCGTAAAAATTTAACACGTGTTGAAATAACCAAATGTATTTTTATTGTTCCTATGGAGGCCATGGCATGATGAATACACAGTTAGCCAATGAGGTTTACATTGACAAAACACCTTACATCATCAAAACTGCTGTTTCTATTAGTGTAATTCTGTTTGTGTCCTTACTTCCTCCTACACATACATATGTTCTACACCTGATTAGATGAGTCACAACTGTAGCATCAGGAGGAGGAACTGGACCGCACTTAGTTGGATGTCATCTGCAGTTTTGCCACTAGATGGCACTAAATCATATCCCATTTTAAATGGTAGATGAAGTAAACCATAAACCTCAACAAAGCAGGCTTCTAAAACAAACCAAAGACATTTAATTAAATAGATTACAAGAAGCAACCCTACACTTATCTGTAGACACAATCCTGCTGCCACCAGTGCAAAGCTTACCCACTTTTGGCAGCAGTACTTCAATGTGGTTCAAGTCCAGCAGACTTAATCACACCCCCGTCTCATTTACAGTCAAGTCTATTAGCTACATTCAGAGAAAAATATTTCTTTTTTTAGCTAATAAAGGCTCCGCCGTGTGTTTGTATACACTCACCACAGCTGTCCCACGTTGACCAAGGAGTGGTAAAGCACCCACAGAGTCACCATGATCACCATATTGGCCATCCCTGTCACCAGGACGAACCCTGACAACGCCATCCCAAGCAAGGCAATGCAGTCCAGGTTGGCGTCCATGCTGGTCCAGTCCAAGAACCAGAGGATGGAAGGTGTGTATGCCAGGGCTGACGTGCCGATCTTTCCTCCGACATAGCGCTTGACGCTGTTCAGGTAGTTCTTGCAAGGCATTAGCCCATTCTCTCCAATCAGCTGCTTGTTCTGGTTGTAGGCAACTGTAAAGGCCACAACTAGAATGAAAAAGAAAACTTTAGCATTAATGTTTTTTTGTGTGTAGAGTCAATATTTGCAGTTTTGACCCATCTCCAACCCAAGCACGTGTTCATGCTTTTTCACAATCAATCTATTCATTCAAGCTGGAGTTTCGTAATTTCACCTGTGGGGATGATATGACTGCACTAACATTAAGTTAGCTGATCGATTTTGTTCCAGAGCAGAAATGCTTTTTTATCTAAGCTAATACACATTAGATCTCTCTAAAAGCAATATTGACTGTCCTTAAGTACAATGACCCTGCAATATGTAGGCTACAATAGAAAACACTAATGTTGCTGCCAAAACTGTAACGTATGAATTAAGATAGACCATTGGCAACACAACCACAATAACAGTATGACAATGTTACAACCCGCACACATTAACTGCGGAGTAATCACGGTTCATAGTCAACACAGATGCTGACAGCTGTGATATTGAGGGCAGAATACAGTAGGCTTTAAAACTACAGCGCTCGTGGTTCTAATAGTTTGAAGAAGTTTATTGAGCAATTTTGGGTTGGAAAAGGAAGCAGTGAAACAGCGAACACGGTTCGGTTCTTCTGGAGAAGTCAGAGAAACTCACAGTAAATGAAAGCGACTGAGCGCAGCAGCACAATACGAGTGAGCCAGTAAGTTCCGGGTTGTAAGGACACAAACTGCTTCTTTTTCTCCGAGTCTCCATTGGTGGCAGTTCCGTCTAAAGAGCCGCCAGGGACTCTCTCCTTCTCCGTCCTCCTGCTGTCCACGCGCCTCTTCCTCACGGAGCTCTCTGTAGCTGCAGCGCTGGTCGCCATGTTTACGGAGCTCTCCGTCACGTGACAAAAACATATCCGGAAGTGAATAAAAAAGGTTTCTTTTTTCTGAAAAATATATGTAAAACAAGACAAATTTTATTATTATTATTATTATTATTATTATTATTATTATTATTATTATTAGTAGTAGTAGTAGTAGTAGTAGTAGTATAAATAAACAAATAAACAAATAAATAACATTATCCTCAAAACTGTAAATATAATATAAATTATTTGGACAGGTAAACCATAAAAACAAAAATAATAATAAGACAATTAACAAAGACCTATGTAATGATAAAGCCAATAAAAAAATTACCTTAATATTTTAAATAAAGAAAAAAAGGAAACAATAAGAAATTTGTGAAATAAAAAAAGAAAACTGATTTTGAAAAATACACAATCATTTATTCTTTTAAGTTGTGTGTTTATATGTCATTATTATAGCAGGATATACAGAGATCGTAGCAGATCTCAGGTAGCAGATCATTACAAAAGGTTGTTTTTAAAAATTTTTGAAGTACGCCGACTACTAAAAGTGTCACAAGTTATTTAGACAGGTTGTGTGTAAAATACAACTGTAAGTGTGATATTCAGGAATTATATTGCTAAATCTATATTTCATAATTATGTCAGTGCTATTCACTTATGGCTCCTTTGCTGCTGCAGTGCACCACAAAGAGTTTTGGTGGATAAAACTCCCAACTTGACAGTTTTCCAGCAGACAGCCATTGACACCTTCCTCAAGGAGAGTAAGCAACTAAGGTTCACCGCTAAAGAAGCTCATTATTTAGAGAGTTCTGTATCCCAAAGCAAACAAGGTAAAGTTCAGAGGAAGAAAAAAGTGTGACAGAAATGTTTTTATAATAATAATTACTATCACATATTTTACAAAATGTCCATTTGTACTTATTTAGAAAAATATTATTAGTGATATATAAGTCCTTATGCATGTTGTGTCTCGAAATCTGAAGGTCCAAACTTATTTTGAGGCACGTTTGGGCCTCTATAGAAAGACTTACATCTTCAGGCAAAGTAAATATTTAAGGTTAGAGAGAATAAGAGTCCAAGTTGACTGCAGTTATTATTATTATTATTATTATTATTATTATTATTATTATTATTATTACTTAACAGTTTTCAAAATTGCAGACTTTCTAAACTTGGAATTCTGTGTCTGACGTTGTTTTTCCAATTAATTGGGGAAGGAGGTCCCCTTTTTTTTCCTTTTTTTTTGTGCAAGCCAATAGCGGATGGAGGTGGAGAGATTGCAGCGTTTACTTTTCGATGAGCTTGTCAAAGTTGTCATACATTGGGGTAAATGTGAAGGGGGATGGCAGCCTCGTGCCAGATCTCTCCAGTGAGGGAACTTCATTTGTTTTCGTGGCGATCCAGTCAGAACCGCGCGCTTTTTCGCATTTGGAGAGCTTTCCGCGAACTTTGGAAACGCTAAAATAAGCCAAGTTGCAAACTATGGCTGAAGCGCACAGCATACTTACTGAGGATCCGTGCAGTCCACAGAGCAGCGGCGGCTCTACGCCCCGGCACGAACTGGACCGGGAGGTCGGGAACTCTCCCGTCGTATCTGACGCGCTGGCGGTGGCGCGTCCGCTCGCTGGAGCGGAGAGCTCCCCGGGGGACGAGCGGTTCCCCGCCTGCATCCGAGACGCGGTGTCGCAGGTGCTGAAAGGGTACGACTGGTCGCTGGTGCCCGTGCCGAGTCAGGGGGAGAGGAGTCTGAAGAACAAACCGCACGTGAAGAGGCCGATGAACGCCTTCATGGTGTGGGCGCAGGCGGCGCGGAGGAAACTGGCGGACCAGTACCCGCACCTCCACAACGCGGAGCTGAGCAAGACGCTGGGCAAACTCTGGAGGTGAGTGGCTGATTTTATAGAGAGAGCAAAAACATAAGGAGGGTAAGATCGACAGTACAGCAAAACACAACAGACAAGAAGTGCCCAAAATGTCCACAGAAAGTTATTCTTGAAAATAGACGTAGATATGATGGAGATTTTTGGAATTTGAAAATTGAAAATTTGAAATTTTACATTGTAGGGTTGAGCCTAATGAGTGAGGCTCACTACTTGAAAAATGAGAAAAGTGAGATTAGAATTTTTGAAGTGAGGTTGTTTTAAAAAGATTATAGTCCGTTAATATCGAATTAAATTTAATTTATTACCTTCCTGGTTCCTTAATTTTTCATTAATTTAGATTAGTTAGACCAAGAGGCTGAAGCCAACAGGAAGACACAATCATGGAGATCCAAGACAGAAGTGGATATCTACCACCTAAAATAAAAAACATCTTTTTGCAAATGCCATTTTATGGGCCTTTGAATTGTTGTGACATTTGTATTGAACTGTATTTTACACAGCAGCTGATCCATATTTACATAAATAATGTTGTCCCTATTTAAAACATCACAATATGTCTGAGATAAAACTAAAGCAATGTTAAAAACAAAACCCGCTTCTTTCAATAGTCTGTTTTCCACATATTAAAAACCGATTACATATATGAGCACATGATTTCTGTGAGGTCATTCCATCAAAAGGTTGTGTGTCATTTATATCTTAATGTCAGAATTTAACTATAAGGTTTCAATCGAAAAATAACCCACATCTAATGTTTCAGTCTCTGTTTTTAAGCTTTTTTAAGCTTAAAAATATGTAACATAAGTTTTGCGGAAATAAAAGCACTATTACAAGTGAAAGACTCTCTTTTCACACCAACCACTAAGGAGTGACAACATTCACTAACCATTATATGTGGAACATTTTACAACTACTCACAAATTTTAATATTCTGCTCTTTTCGAGTCACAGTCTTTCAGTGTTTTTTTTTTAGTATAAATCAAGGCAAAAGGATTAACCTGGAGTTAATTAGTAAGGCTACTGTGGTAGACTCTGGAGTCTATAGACATGCCGCTCATTGCCATCTTGTCAGGCTAACATTATCAGGTTATAATGTTAGCTTGATATCAGGCTATAATGTTAGCCTGATAAGATATATTGGTGTTGCTCCAAGATGTTTGTTTTAAGTTAGGAAACAATGCACTAACTTTATATCAAACCGCTAACTAGCAATGCATAGCAATAAGTCAGTTGGGGGTTGCGCAGGACTACTTAATGCTCCATACAGATGAAAAACAAAAAAACAAAACATGAACACTTTGGAGTTTTTTCTTAGCACCTCGGTTAAAGGATTTAAACCATTCAAACGGTATGATGGGAAAATGTTCCAACTTTTAAATCACAAACAGTAATGCTAATACCCGTCTTTGCCTTTCCTAAATAAGAGATAATGCTTAGCCTGCTTTGAAGAGAGAATGCCTCTGTTCAGTCACTTCTTCCTGTCTTTTGTTTCAGACTTCTCTCTGAAACAGAAAGGCGGCCATTTGTTGAGGAGGCTGAAAAGCTGAGACTGCAACACAAGAGAGACTATCCAGACTACAAATACCAACCTCGAAGACGCAAAAGTGCTAAACCAGGCCAAGGGGACCAAAGACCACAACACCAGCCCCAGCAGGGCTTTTATAAGACGGAAGCTGGGTTGACCCGGCTAGGTGGTAAAGGAGAGGCACCCAAGAATTACAATCCAGACAGACCAGGTGACGAGATTACAAAATCTCAGCAATTGCAATCTTTTATGTAAAGTGAAAAAAACTGAATGTTTTTTGTCTGTTTGTCTTTAGGTCAACCTCATGGTCCTCCAACACCCCCGACAACCCCTAAAACTGAGCTGCATGCTGGGAACAAGCATGATGCCCATCGTCCTGTTGACAGTAGCACCGCTATCCATTCCAACCGAAACATCGACTTCAGCAACGTGGACATTTCAGAGCTTAGCACCGAGGTCATCGGCACCATGGATGGCTTTGATGTGCACGAGCTGGACCAGTACCTTCCCCCAAACAGCCACATCACAATTCTTCCAGCCCAGATGGAACCCAGCAGCCTGAATGGATCATACATCCCCCAAAGTGCCCAAGCTCACTCCAACAGCTCAGTCAACTGTATCCTCAAAACACCTGAAGGGACATCGGTGGAGGTACCACAGGAAGACACTGGCCAAAAACCTCAGATCAAAATGGAGCAGATGAGCCCGAGCCATTGCAGCTCGTCACCTTCCTCTTCTACTTCACCTCCTCCGCCCTCACACCAACCTCAGTACACCTCTCTTAGTTCCTCCACCTCTGTGTCTCCTCCTAACCCGCCGGACTACACTGACCTTCAGAACACCAGCCTCTTCGGCGCGTTTTCAGGTTACCCTGCCGGCCTGTACCAGTATCCGTACCTTCACTCATCTCGCAGGTCTTATGCCGCTCCGCTCATCAACAGCCTGGCCTTGGCGCCGCCTCCACGCAGTCCTCCCTCTGTCTGGGAGCAGCCCGTCTACGCGTCTCTCTCCAGGCCTTGACAGGGACTGAAGTCTGCCTTCAGACTCAACCGCAGCTCACAGACAGTAAACAAAATCACATCTGTTTTCCGTGATGTGAAAAACATCACGGCCCTTTGTTGTCATGCAGAAAAAATCTGAAGACTGACAAGAACTTAGAAATATGTTTGAAATTGGATGTCTTGAAAGGGTAAATTAATAAAATTCTCCAAACTCAAATTCATTTGGCATTCCATACCTTTGTAGTTAGCTGAACCTTAAAAAATCCTTACAATCAAGACATCTGCCACTACCCACTATGCACCAGGGTTCGGCATTGGCAATGTGATGATGTCATTCTAATAAATAATATCTGCCAAATGGAAGTAGCTCATAGTTATATAAATTTATCAATAGTCATAATCTGTCATATTTGATAAGAGTCAACTGGTTGAAATGGAGTTTAAAAGTAAAATACATACAAATAGGTGGTCCTAAGTACTGTACAATGCACAATGAAAATATCTCAGAAAATGTTGCTATGCCATTGTTTAAGTACATGGGTACCAAGCATGAAGTCAGGACTGGTTCTTGCTAGACCAAGACCGCACTCTCCAAGACCAAGAGCAAGAGCAAGAGCAGGTCTTCTGAGACCAAGACTAAGACATAACAATCTAAGACTGAGCTCAAGGCCAGGAAAAAACAGGCTGAGACCGGGCTCGAGCCTTCTACCCCTGATGGACACCAACTTTGTTTGTGGGTTATAAAACTGAGACAGGAAGCAACAAAACAGCATAGTGTGGGTACAAAATGGGGATAACAAATGAAGAGTTTAACCCAGTCCAGGTAGCAGTAGTTTAGGACAGTTTCTTAAACGTACTTGAGCAAGTTGGGAACCTTTGATGACATGGCTGCCAATAATTCCTGCATCTCTAATAGTGAAACATTCAGTACAAGTTGACCTCTCTGCAGGTATTTTTTAAATTTATTATAGGTATATTAAGTGCCCAGGTAATCCACCATGAATTTTTTGGACTCTAGAAAGAAACCGATGCAGAGGGAACTCAACCTGCCGTTGTGAAAACATTCAAACTCAAAGCAAGTTTGAATCAACAAGCTGCCTGGCGACAGTCCAACAAGAGTCTCTGTGAGCCTGCTGTAATCTCATCGTATATATATTTTTTAATCAAATGAATCTCTTAATTGCTCTTGTCTTCTGTGCCTTGGTTATTGCTTACAAGTTTTCCAGTTTGCACGAAAAAAATCTGAGAATTTATTTTTTTGAAACTTGTACAATTTGTGAGATGATTTATCTAATGTGGGACCTCAGCTGAATAAAATGGTTCTGATTGATTGTAGAGGGTGTGCCTTATTGCAAAGTATTCTAGTGTCACTTTACATAAGAATAACATTTCGTAGGTAACAATTATGCATCCAAAGGCTTTAATCAGATATTATTGATACAAGACGTTTTGTAGTGCATTTTGTATGGTGTGCAGACACAGTAGACTTTAGCTCAGATGATCTGTTTACAACTAGGGCCAACAAATAAAAGCACTAAAAAAAAACAATTTGCTTAGAATTTCTTATAAGATTTAAATGGAGCTGTTTAGATTGAGCAATTTCCCCAATTGGAGACTAATAATGTTTATGTGGATAGAAAAAAATGTTTGATTATGTTTTCAGATTTTGGTCTCTTTGGTCAAGTACCTTTTTTTGCATTTGTTTAAAATAAGACAGTCTATGTCCCCTTTTTGGTTCCATACTCTTACACCAAGGTTCATCTGCCTGGTAACAGATGTTTGTTCCGTGTTCCAATGACCGACTGGACGTATTACTTTCAGTATGAACATTTGGGGTCTGCTGAGCCAAAGGTCCTACCCGATTTTAAACTCTTCCTGTTGCCTGGCACGTACAGCTCACTGGCTCTCTGTCTCAGCAGTTTACCATGAGAACCTGGCAGCCAACAACAACAGCACAGCCAGACAGAAGACGCATTGACAAATTTATATTTGCAATGGCTGGAATCCTGTGGAAGGTTGTGTCAGAGAGGGAGATCATCAGGTGGCAGGTACACTGGCAGTCATTTAGCCCACTTTTCTTTCTATTAGAAAACGTCCAAATCATCATGACTTTTAAAGGAGAACATTGACCGCAGTCTAGTAGATTTCACACTATGAGATGACGGGTCTTTGCAACTTGAGACCCATAAATTTGCCAGTGACAGTTTTCGACCAAATAGCTGTTGATGAGAAAAGAGTTAGAGTTAGTGATGGGTATTATGCCTCACTGCCCAAGGTAATTATCTATCAAGGGCTCTCAGCTGCAAAATAGATATCTTTCACTTGCTTTGAGTTATTGCTTTTTGTTATCACACTCGTGGAGAGTGGGTGTCCCTCTATTGCCTCGTTTCCACTGAGCAGTACAACACAGGTTGATGCTGTTTGACACACTGTTTTATGGTCCAATGTACTCAGGAAAGCATTTCCACTGCCAGTTGGACTCTCGTTGGTGAGACAGGGTTAAGCCTGACCTGCTAACATTTCTTCATACTATTGTGACAACAAACATGAGCACTAGTGTATCTTGTTCTTGTCACACACAGTGACATTTTTACCATTCCATTGTCCTATAGACCTACTACTCAAGTGGGTCCAGGAATGGTGTGGTATGGTTCGGTTTTATGGGTCACTTTTACAATCGAAACATACAAAATAGCATACCAAACCACACCAACCCATTCTGTACCTCTCAGTGGAAATGAGGCATATGTTAAACACAGTGTAAGCAGGATAAAGGATAAAAATCTAATTCTAACATGGGCGGAGTAACTGCGTACACAGTCTAATGGCGCCATCTGCTGGACAAATTAGGCATTAACCTAACATTTAGAATGTCCTCGGTATCGTTTCTCAAAATACTAATACCTGAATAAAAGGTGAATTTTAACTGCTGAAATGGGTACTGTGATTGTGATAGGCGCGGTTCTTTGAAGGACACAGCCTTCGTGAGTGTGATGCTGCCTTCTATTTATTCCGGAAGTTAGAACCAGCGGCATAGAGAAACCATACGGAACTGGTCATGGGAGCTGGGTTTGACGTCAGACCCGAGGTAACGGCATTATAGTTAAGAAGTCGGGATTTTAACATGGCGACGCCAGTAAACATCGTTTGCAGTACCTATTACAAACCTCATTTTAAGTTTTACTTTCCACGAGCAATCACCAGTTTCAGGCGCTACATGTAACAATGATTTTAGACTCGTATGTCTTGTAAACCTGTCATCACCACAGCTAATTATGCGGAGTGACCATATTGAAACAAGAAATACGCCTTCCGAATCTTAAATCTGTGGAATTCGACTATGGAGAGCGTTCCAGTTGATTCCAATAGTTTTAACAAAATTCTTTAACACCTAAAAGCTGGCGATGTGTCAAAATTAAATTATTTGTATCAGTTTTGGCAATACCGGCAGTGTATTTACTTTGTATGTTATCGATATCAAAATATGCAGTGTCACACACTTCTACTGTCAAATATGCGTTGACCCACAAGGGTCAGTAAAAGGAAACCACAAAGGAAGCTATGCTAAACTTGCTAGCATAGCCGCTGTTTCACATTAAAACAGAGGCATAACTTCCGTTGGGACTTTTGCATGTTGTTGTCCCTTCTGGGCCACCATACAAACAACAAATGAGACACAGAACATATAAATATTGTAACCTTGTCTCTGGTTCCTCTGTTTTCATTTTTTCAAATTTATTTCCCACAACGATGCAAGAATCAACAAAACAGTGTGCCTTTGAATCAAGATACAAAGAACAAATTGAACATTTGTAGAAGTGTTCTACAAATTACAATCCCGTCACATTACAATCCAAGAAAGCAGCAAAAAATTAGCATCCCACGATGACATGGTATGTTCGACAGTACAAATAAATAAGGGCGCAGCTTCTGTTTGGGATGGAGGTTTTCTAAAAGGGACCCTGGTTGGACGTGGAGGATCAGCCTGCTCCACCGTCATTAACAGCAGGTGGTGTTCACTGAGCGTTTGTGTGCAAGTTTTGTTTGTAGGCATGGTTGTTGTTAACAGCACTTTGTAGAATTCAGGTTTCCCAGGGTTTCAGTGCCAGAGGTTGGACCTCGCAAGAGTCCTCAATGAAAACATGACGATTCCACACGCACGATTAAGACACTGTGGTCGAAAACTGTACATTCAATAAATTAACAACGTGTTCGTCTTCATTACGCGACCAGTGACATGACTCTAGGTTACATAGCTACATTAGATCACAGGCAGAAAGAACCATTCACAAGATGAAATCCAGGGGTGTAAGGGTAGCTTGATGCAGATGAGAGGTCCACATGGCTGAGGGGCAGGAGAAGAGGGAGAGGGAGTGGGGTCTGGTATGACAATGTACAGCACAAAGTTGGTAAGAGCAGTATTAAAAGACATCATCTCTACCCTTCCACCTTAGATCATACCAACCATTGTCTTTAACATAGACTGGAGTCCTTCTGTTCTCCTTTTCTTTTTTAATCTTGGCCCATTCCAAAAACCTCCTCCTTACCCAGACCGGTCCCCAATGCCTCCCCACTTGTTGTGCGGTGCGGGGTGGGGGGGCTGTCTCTCATCTCTCTGACTGGGCTGGTCCAGATGACTTTGGACTTGCTGTAGGCTTCAAGGCTTGTGTTTAAAATGGGCCTCCACTGAAACAAACAATGAAGGAAACGGAAATTAGGTACGGACACAAACCGATGCACATGCAGCCTTCCTCAGTGTGAATGTTATGGCGGCCGAGAGGTACAAACTAATACATGACAGACGTAAACTTCTAAATACAAAAAAACGATGCAAACAAAAAATGCTGCAATCACAGAAAAAAAACAAGCAAAAACCTACAATTAACTAAAGAAATATGAAGGAAAAAAAATATGCAACCACAGAAAATGGAACAATGTGCCACTGTAGATGGACTTGATGGGGTAATCAATCAAAATCAGTTTCGGTCCGCATTCCTATCTGCACCTGTCCAACATTCCAAATAACAACCTGCGTATTCCTGTGGCCTCATTGGTCGATTGATGACTCTCTGGAAAGCCGCGATCCAGTCGCGCTGCTCGGCCTCTGTCTCGCAGGCAAAGAGGAACTTCCTGTCGGGTGTGACGATGGTGATGCCGTGGTTCCAGTGGTAGCCCTGCGTGGACGGGGGCAAGCCGGCCAGGACGGTGTAGCTGTTCTCCTTGCTGCCAATGAACACTTCGCCCCGGGCGTAGGCGTCCTGGGAGGGGGTGGGGGGACAGAGAGGGTCCCGTTAGTCAAACATGTCAGGCCTCTAGAGGACCTGGACGGAATCTGGTCTTTTCTCACCAGAGGGTCTTTGAAGTACATGAGCCGCCGGTCGTCCATGGTGAACCACCTCTTCTTAAAGCCTTCCGTGTGCTGCAGCAGAGCGAGACAGAGAAATTACAAAGAGGGAAAAATCATTTTTGAACTGCAGTTTGCACTCAACATAGAAAATAGTGGTTTCAACAATGCTTGGCAGAAGAAAAGAAGGGAAAGGTAATGAGTAGATAAATTAGGAAGTAAATTAACAAGGAAAATAATTAGCATCTCAAGTTCCTGCTTTGACATGAACTATTTCTCAAATGATCCAAAAAGAAAAGTTTTGGACTACTTGTTTTGAGGGACCTTCAAGGGACATTGGTTGGGCGAAAACAACATGTAAAATTCTTGGATTTGGCTCGATGAGGAACTTTATCCATCTGATCAGAGGAGCCATGCTCTCCAGGTTGATGATTAGAAGCTTGGTTCTCCTAGAGTTCAGCTGAAGGGAGTTATGTTCTAGGCAGTTTTTCTTTGAGGCGCTTCAGTAAATCAGAAAGTTCTCTCACAATAAAAAAAATATTCTAAAATGTATTATTGATCTGTCCAATGGGGTGTGTGTGTGTGTGTGTGCGTGTGTGTGTGTGTGTGTGTGTGTGTGTGTGTGTGTGTGTGTGTGTATATATATATATATATATATATATATATATATATGAAGGAGAAGTGGACCCAAAGCAGCCTTGAAACATTGTCTTGAATAGAAATTATTGATTTCCTTTCAGTTTTACTTTGGGTTCAATACAAACCTTTGGGCCGGTTTTCTCCATGAAGCCTTCTTTCATAAAGTTCCGTGTTAGTTTGGGCACCAGCTACAAAAAAAAACAAAAAACATTTAAGATTTGCATGAAATATTAAAAAAGTGCAAATGAAGTATCATCATAAAAAACCTAAACTGAATTAGGTTTACCCCATCTTGCACATTATTTTTGTGGTTTTTTTTTTTGTTTTGTTTTTTACACCTACCAACTAATACCAACAACAATATGAGTAATTTTAAAATCAAATAATGGTAAGTGGCCTTAAAAATAATAATTATTCTATTAATACAACTTTTTATTTAAGATAAGCAAATTAATCTAGATATCAACAACCAAACAAAGACGCCCATATAGAACGTTTCTGAAGGATTAGAAACAGAAGATGTAACTGGTAGAGAAAATGTGTGTTAAGGAAATACCATCTCATTTTAGGTTTTACAGGGAAATCAGTCTGAATTTAAAACATGAACCACCGTCACTGAGGCAGCGACCGGAGCCATAAGCCTGGCTCCCAGAAACGTGTTGGATCAAAGTGCATCTTTCTCACCTCCTCGTCACTCGCTCCAGGGAAGGCCACCTGCAGGTAGTGGAACCGGGCTGCTCTGATGGCATTGAACCAGTCCACCATCTCCTGCCAAGCAAACACACACTCTCATTAGGAACACCTCCTGCACGACACGACAGCAAACTCTACCAGTGGAAACGAGGACTTTCTCTTTTGTTTTTGTTTTTTTGGTTCTGATGTAAAAATATGAGTTTTGACTTCTTGTCTCCATCAGTATCTCCACTGCAGATTGAGACCGACTGAACTCAGTGAACTCTTCCTTTCACAACCCCTCAGTACTCCTAGTCTACCAGTAGAGGGACCAGTGCTTTCTTTTCTCCCCTTCACTCTGAAATTCATTTTTCTAGTCATTAATCTTTTAATAGCTGATAAATTTATACTTATTTTAAAGATTAAACCAGAAGCTGCAACTGAAGTGAAAAATTTTATGTAATTTTCAAGATTTCCCTTCGCATTTCATTGATGATGAATAATCAGAGTCAGAGTGATGTTTTCATGTCGTCAAGCTAAAATGTATGATCTAATTAAGATCATACATTAAATGTTTCGCCATCCAGGCCAAAGCTGTGCAGTTAAAAGTACTCAACTTAGTAGTAAATTTACTATGAAATAGAAATGAGCTGGAAGACATTTTAAATAGCCAAGGAAATAAACAAAATAAAATGGGTTATGAAGTCTCAACAAAGCAAAACTGATGTTCAAAACATGTTAATCATTGACTCAGAAACTTTTCAGATTTATCTTTATAACCGTGCATACTTATTATGAACCACTCTGATCTTTCTATATCAAGCACACATCAGCATTAGATTGCGTCCTGTTATGCAGATGAGTTAAACGGGATTCAACCAATTCCATGAAGGAAATTTGAAACTAATACATGTTCACGCATTAGGAAAGCTGTCTGTGCTTTTCACAAATGTTGCAAAAGTCTGCAAGCTCATAACTGCACTGACTTACATGACTCTTTATAATTTATCTTCCACACAATTCGGAGCACATTTGGCAAGATGCGTTCAAAGTGGTTTCATGGACGGCATGGGATTTCTAAAACAAAGACTGATCCTGGCATTTGAAAGCTGTGCTCCAGAAGGGTTGATGTTGAGCAGAAAAACCAACCGTATTTCACCATTACCTCATATAAAGTGATCACCTGGAGTCACAAGTGTCTCTTTGGATCTTACAAAATGCCTCTTTATAACTTCGGCTAAACCTCATGTTTATAAAGGGGCAGTATTATATGTTTTCCAGGCAGATAGTGCCATTTTATAGCATAATCAAGTAACTCTGTTAACTGCAGTTAGTATATGAAATAAAAGAACTTTTACTTCATGATTTAACGATTTGAAATTGGGCCTCTGTCTCTTTAAGAAACTCCCGCTCTTTCTGAAACTCCGCCTTCAGGAAGTCGTCACATCGTTGCTCTTCTGGTAATCCTGTAATAATATTTTTACCAGCTATTCACCTAGACGTAGCTCGCATAATGAGCTCAGCAGATACGCAGCCCTGAGAATCATTATAAAATGAAGGAAAGCTAAAAAAAAATTGTAACAAGTATTTTTCAGTTAGAAAAGTTACTTTCTCCAAAGGATAGTCTTCACCAGTAGTGCAAGCTTTACCATCGGCATCATTTTAGTCAAAACCAGCAGTGAGACAATAAAAACAGCAGCAAACATATTTCACATTTAGTTTCTGCTCTGAAAAAGTCACAAAACAAAATCCTCTAATCTGTTTATGGACTTTGGAGAATGTTTTATTTTTTTATTACACTGGATTTATATGTCACTTATACGACATCTGCGCTGGCATGCCATATAACAAGCTGAGGCAATACCAGCACAATCCGCCGTTTACAAGCAGCAAACATGAAAGGAGATCAATCACCTGAAAACCTTCAATAATCAATTTTAATCATGCTTTATTTAGGGATCACTTTCAAACAGAGTAACACAGATGCTAATCAACGCTAAAAATGTTTAGAGCACACAAGTTAGAGTTATATTCTGGCTCAAATATATCAGTTTGAACATTTTGGACCCGACATGTTTCCTCTGTCTGTCCTTCCTTGTTTTCTCCAAACTCTGATTTGTATTCTTCAAGGAAAATTAAGTCGGTCTGGGTGAAAAGGCTTCAGGATTCAAGTCTCTCATCCAGCATAATGTTTGCTAAAGCTAACAAATAAGTTTGAAACTTTCTTAGTTGTGTTGACCGCAGATTATTATTATTTTTGTTGTCTAATATTCTCACTATTTATTCCTGGCTCTTTTAAATTCCAGTGTCACTTATGTTTAGAATGCAACATTTACTTTTTAGTGCACTTTGTTAGCCTAATAAAAACCATCTCCTTGTTTTACACTTTGCCTCATATGGAGAATCTGGACTTTCATCTACTGAGAAATGATTACCAGACGGAGGCATGGACTCTGTTGTATTTTACCCAGTCGTTAACAATTGTCTGTGACTTTTGTAATGCGCTTACTGGAAACTGCATCCACTGTAAACAACCCCGCAGGAGCAAGGCCACAACATCTTTGCTGGCAATAAAATATCTTAAACATTCCTCTTGCTCCGACTTTAGTCGCTCAATATACGGAAGCGTTGAACCATTGCACAAATACAAGCA
This sequence comes from Poecilia formosa, assembly GCF_000485575.1. Taxonomy (NCBI): domain Eukaryota; kingdom Metazoa; phylum Chordata; class Actinopteri; order Cyprinodontiformes; family Poeciliidae; genus Poecilia; species Poecilia formosa. The sequence goes on along the minus strand of NW_006799943.1, from coordinate 3,819,009 downwards.
GACTGCAATTCTAAAACAGCACAGAAAATAAACACAACACGTCCTTCTAGTCGCTGATTGGCCCAGTTGAAATTCAAATTGAGAAATCCAGCTCAATGGGAGAAATCCAAGAAAAGGACATGAGAATCAAGTGGAATTGTGTAGGAACACAATGGCCAATTTGGTAAAACTTCAGATTTTTGTGAAATACTGGACTGAAATTCACATAACTTTTTGTCCAGCTTTGTTTTTATTCTAATTGTGTTGACAAGAAAATGCACTTCTGGTAATTTCTTTTGCATTTTGGACCAATGGTCGGATAATTCTCGAGACCTTAACCCCACCGAGAACTTGTGGTCAAGAAACAAAGAAACTGTGATTAAAACCAGTAACAGTGGATCACCGTCAGTCAAGATTTAGACCAGAATGTTATAGTTAACAAGGCAAATTACAAAAGTTATAAATAGGAACACTCAAAATATAAATATTTAAATGCTGACTCTATAAATGCGATTCATCTGCAAAAACCATTGGAACTTCAGCAGAATATTGTAAAATGAGTCGCCTCAGAAATCTTTGGCTCAAGACAAAAGCATTTCACAAATAGTTCATTTTCCTACTAGACCATGATGGAAAAAAACGACCCAAAATTTGTCATTACGTTGATGACTCAGGGGTTTTCATAAAGCAGATAACATTTATATTCTCCAAATTTTGCTCTTCAAGATTTTCCAGAGAATTTGAAAAGCCAAACATTACAGCACATTACTCACTCACCAGACACAGGTTTATCAGTGTGAGATTATAAGACTGTACCTTAGCGTCACTGTGGTAGACAAAGATGTTTCTTGTGCTGTTGTCTTTCAGGTAGGTGATCTGCAGGCCACAGGGATTCCCTATCTTGGCCGGCTGGAAGGTCGCGTTGAGCGTTTCGATTTTCATCACTGCCTTGGGATCTCTGGCCTGGATGGAGGCAGGAACAGTTCGCAAAGGTTTCACACAAGCGCCGCTTTTCAAAAAATGTATTGCCAAGTCAAAACTTTGACGTCACTTACGTCCTGCTTGTTGAAGTACTTAAGTGCTCCCTCCCTTTCCGACAGGACAAACTTTCGACTGAGGAACTGGCCGTTGTCTCTTCCTCGTTTCCATAGAAACCCTTCTCTGTACCCTGAATAGAGAGAGGGAGGTGGAAGGGGGAAAAACTGTTTGAAGGGAGGACGGCACTAAACCGTCTTTAGAAGACATTTGACAGAAGAGTCATCTGCAGTAGAAAGGAAAAGGTAAGGCATTTCAACCAGCTTCTGTCGGATGGGATGTCTTTAAAGATGACAATATAAATAGTAAAGAGTGCATGAAATGGAGAGTAAACACAGAGAATGAGTCAGCAGACGTTCTCTTGTCTTGACTATCAACCGTCCTGTTGCATGTGATGCTGTCATGATGAGCTGTTTTATCTACAGCCCGTAAAGTCGCCCCTCCTCAGTCTATTTCAGTAGATGGCTCTGCCCACACAGCATCCTTTTCTTCCATTTCTATCAGGCTGTGAAGTGTTGTGTTTAATCCTGACCCATTTTAACAGAATAAAGCTTTGTAAAGGATGATCAGGCAATATAATCTGGAAAGAAGGGGCTGGTTTATATTCCAACCACGTCTCCTGACGCTGAACGGTTTGTTTTCCTGATTCCCACAACAACACCATCAGAAACATGTACGTGAATCTAAAGCGGTGAGACCGACTATGCAAATTACAGACAATAAATCTATTTCTAGAAACGGCAGAGAATGTGTTGTAAACATTTGCTGGAACATTGCATGAATCGGTGGTTTGTAGAATCTAAATCTAAATTTGTCTTAGAGAGGGAACTGAAACTTGTCAGGATTTTTTTTTTTTACTTTACTGTTGTTTTACACCAGCTTTAAATAGATGGAAAATTTTAATTTTGGTCTCCTGATGTTTGTAAAACAGCAGACGGTGGAACGTGAAGCAGTTCGCAGTGTTACGGCCCCAAAATACAGCACTTAAACAAACGCTTGAGAGAAATCTACCCGATTTCTAAAGAGTTTACGTTTAAAGAAACGTAAAGAGATGTTGCGTTCTTTATATTTTGAATTCATTTCTTACATTTTTGGTTGAGGGCAAATTTGGTCATTTCAGAACAATTTCCTGAATTACTTAAAGTTAAGATATCACCATATCACCATCATCATTATATCACAATATGATAAAACATAGTGATACTGTACATGCGGTTCCCCATCTAAAACGTCAAAACTTGTCAACTTAATTTATTTTTGCTCGTGTAACAACTCACATCCTAGATGCTATTTTCATGTCTTCATTGCCCCCCTACATGCTTATTCTCCACTTCCTTCTTCATCACCATTGATGAGCTGTTTTTCATTCTCCTGCTCTGCGGTCTGTTATCTCTGCTTCGCGACTTCCTGACTCAAAACATTAACCTACACAGGCATTACCTCATGGATCAATCGCCCATCCCCACCATCAACTCTTTCCTCACCGCTTTCCTCCTCCTGTCCTTTGCATACCATCGCTGTTGGCGGTCTGGGTCATATTACTGTATATAGTCGATTTCAGCCACCCACTAACACACACACACACACGCACACACACACACACACGGGCGCTCAAAGAAAGGCTGGGTTCTCACACCACAATGCTCAAAAAAGGGAAGAAGGACGGAGAAATGAACAAATAAGAAATGACAGAATGATTCATTCAACCCTACTTGCTTTGCTTGCTTGCGTGTGTGTGTGTGTGGGGGGGTGTGCGTGCGTGTGTGTGTGTGTGTGTGTTCGACACTGTTTCAATAAAAGGGTGAGGTCACTGAAAGCCAATCAGAGTGGACTATCCCGTCACTATGATGTGAAATGTATACCAATAGAGACGCTTGATCACAGACCAACACACGTAGAGTACTTTTGGTCCCAGCACACACACGCACGCACGCACGCACGCACGCACGCACACACGCACGCACACACGCACACACACACACACACACAACCAGCAGAAATGCACTCACTGCCTCTTCAGCAGTGACAATTGCAATGTCACTGCTTCAATGGGCGTTCAACCGGCAAACGTATACACACTGACCACTTAGCAGAAGACAGAAAGTTTGAAAGACGTCAATAGACGTTTCAGGGTAATTGAATCTCTGAAAGCCGGTCGTCACCAGGAGACGACGGTGCAAGGAGTTTTCAAGGATTTGCTTATTGGAGGGTGAACGACGAGAGCCTGACACGGCGAGTCCCTTTCTGGATGGAGGGTGGGCATGTGAGTCCAGTCAGACGTAAAGTCAGAGTGTGTGTTTGCTTTAACAAAAACAAAGAAAAAAACTACAAATGTCGGGGAAAATCAGAGTTATTCCCAGATTTTTAAAGACTGGCTTTACATTTTCAACCTAAATGTCACCAGGGCTCCCCCTAGAGCATCATTAGCCTGGAGGGCCACCAGGCTTTACTTGTGCCCCCACCAGGCTAAGCATTTCTTATTTATTCAAGTCTTTTTAAAATGTTTGCATTTTTAAGACTTTATAGTTGGTATTCAGGTATTAATCTTCCAATCTTTCAATAACACATAATTATCGAGTGGTATTTTCAAATTTCCTGTCAACTTCAAACATTTTTTAAACTCAAAAACTTGACAGGCCGTTTGATGAATGACCACTGAGAGCACAACCACCAGGCTTAGCAAGTTTTCTGGGGGAAACCTTGCTCACGTTGCCATATGTTTATGGTACTTTACTAAGCTAATTAGCTTCATATCTCTTTCACTGAGAATACAGCCAGAAGGAAGCATGAATACTGCAAATACTGGTTGCTAGTCTCATACTAAGGTTGCTATTAATAGTGCTTTGATACAAATATAGCGGTCAAAGTGTGAACTACACTTGGTTCACAAGGAGGTGATTGCTCACTTCCATGAACCACATGTAGTTCACACTTCGACCATGAGCAACCTTAATATGAGAGCCACATATATCAACCAATATTTACAGTATGCATACTTCCCTTTTACTGTGTTCTCAGTGAAAGGAGGTATGAAGCTAATTACCGTAGCGCCTAAAAGGCTGAGTCACATGTTTCAAAGTACAGATAGATCTAGAAAATGTAGGATCCAGGACTTTGAGAAGTGGAAATGGACTCCATAGGTTCACATTCACTAATCTCTGCCTTCATGAAGACACACACACACACACACACACACACACACACACACAAAAGCTTTTCTTACTGCACATACCTGCAGAGTAAGGCTCCTGCTTCTCGATGAACTCAAACTCGTTTCGTTCGTACTTGGCTCGGATCCACTGCTCCCTCAGCAGCCTGGAGACCCAACGAAAAGCCACGGTTAGCATTTAGGGGAACTGCACACACATCTAATGTGATCTGCGCCATGACCCGGTGCTGCTGATCACTGGTTTATTTTCATTATGAAGTTCTTGGGAGTTTTCAGTCGGCAGCCAAAGACTCTACATGTAAAAGCAGTAAGGATGATTTTCCCTCTCTCTCTTGCAGACAAATAAAAAAAATAAAATACAAATGCAGTAAGTTCATCACCATGCCAACAAGGTCTCTCATCTGATTTCCTCTCTTCATTTCATTCTCTCCTTTAGACTCAAAATCTGTTTTATCCCGCTTTTTTAAAAGTATTTCTGCATTTATTTTACTCTCCTTTGTGTTGAGAATAAAATCACCCATTCTGTCAGCAGAATGAGATAAAACCTTTTGACTGGAATCCTTTGAATGAGATCCTCCAGTGACACTGGAACTTGAGCACTAATCCCTAGTGGTGCTTACGGGGAGGTGATAAGGCATTTCTCCTTTCATCTGAACCGTCAGAAATGAGAAAGGAACACTCTTAGCTCCTGGTTTTGTCTCTTTGCTTTAGGCCTTTAGGAAGGAAGGCACATGAGGTAGACGAGTCTCACATTCCAAAGAGTCGGACTGAAAAGTGCAAAAGCGCGTTCTCACCCATTGAACATTTTAACGATTTTTTTTTTTATGTAATATAAACCCTCATGAAGCGATGTATTACAGTGAATTGGAAGTAAAATGAGAAATTTAGCCCAACTGAGTAATGTTTCGTAGGATAATCTTTACTTGGACCTGCAGCTACCAGCTCTGTACATCTAGAGATGGAGGCTAGCCACAGATTCTGCATTGGATTTAGGTCTGGACTTTGACAGGATCACACACATGAACATACTTTCATCAGAATCTAAGCAGACATGATAACATATAAGCTAACGTTAGCTTTTTAGCTAATTTAGATTTAAAAGCCAAAACTAGCATGCTGAACAGATTAAGTTAATAATACTCAGCATTTTGGTTTAAGTCAACATGACAAGCTTAGTTAATTTGGATATAATTAGCTTATATAAAAATAAAAGTGAACTTACTGCATGGACTAAGATATTACCCAACATGCTAGTGTTTAGTCAACATGACAATGATACTATTTAAGCTAACATTAGCCTTTAAGCTAATTTGCGATTAAAAAACTAAAGTGAATTTACTGCATGGATTAAGATAATATTACCCAACATGCTATTGTAAGTCAACGTAACAATGATAGCATTTAAGCTAGCATTAGCCTTTAAGCTAATTTGTGATTAAAAAACTAAAGTGAACTTACTGAATGGATTAAGATAATATTACCCAGAATGCTACACAAGCCAAGATGAGAATGAGAGAATTTAAGCTAACATTAGCTTTTTAGCTAATTTTACCCGTTTCTTCACTCTTCAGATTACTCAAAATATTATCTTATACTTAAGCTCACTAAGCAGGATACGCAGGATTTTTTATACTGTTAGGATGTTGTTTTAGCATTGACTTTAAATTATCTGTTTTAGCAAGGCAGTTTTTCTGTAAGAAGATTTTCAGATGTGTGTTTGTACTGTTTCACTTTTCTTTGCTGCGTCTTTCTATTTTATTGCATTTCAGCAAGTGCTCTGCAGTTGACTTCAAATTGTGAATGTTGACGACATTCTGCCTAGAGCATACACATTGTAATGTGAATATTAGTTTATTTATTGGGTTTCATATTACGTCTTGATTGAAGTGGATCAAATGAACATAATTTTTTGAGCTGACCAGCAGGGTGGAGAGATTTATAACCTTTTCCTTCCACTTCACATATGTGCTACTTTGTGTTGGTTTATCATAAAATATTATGTTAAAACTCTTTAGCTTGTGGTAACAATGTGATAAGTACAAGAAAAACAGTTTTGCAAGACACTGGACGTTTTTATGCTCTATACCATATTTCAGCCGCCAGGCAATGTAATTTTTTTTAGATCCCAGTATGGTTGAAAGTTTTAGATTTTAAACAGGAAGTGGTCTGAGGAGGAGCTGTGAAAATACTTATTACTGGCCTTTTTATAGACAAAAAGAGGAAGAGGAAGCAAGGAGACCTGCACAATGAGAGGTGTGAAGGAGTGCACATTACCAGCATGTGTGTTTGCACAATCTTGGCATTTACACAGTGGTGTAAATAGCATGGTAGATAATATAGTAAGGAGGACATGAAGACTACATGCAACAACACAACTATAAAAACGAACCCTTTAAAGAAATTATTAACCATAAATATAGTGTTTTTATGGCACTATTTGAGAAAGGAACATTCTTCCTGACACTGGAATACTTGAAATGACAAACAATGTTTGGTCTAACATCAAATAAAAGTAAAAACCATACATAAAAGAACATAATAGTTATGAATACTTAATAACTTTTTTATTTGTACTATATGGTTGCATTTCTTTACTACATGAAACTAGGAAATAAATTCAGGAGCAATATCTAAACAAGAAACTCCCACTATAACAAGATTTTTGTTTTTTTCTAGTGGAAACACAATGAGAAGAAGGAGAATGAGAGTGAGCCCGTTTATGAATTTTTAAGAAATCGTAATCTATCAGTGGAACATATTTTTACATCTTGGTAAAAACAACAAATGTTCTCTTTTTAAGATATAAAACTCATTGTAGCAAGAAGGTGTTTTATTTTAATGAGATTCTGCTCCTGAATTGATTTCCTAGTTCTGGCAGTTAAATGCTTCCGTAGCATTCTATGCTAATGGCTCGACCACTTTTACCATCAAGTACAACTTTTCTGCTTTTCTCCTGAGCACATGTTCTTCTGTGTTTCAATGCAGCTCAACTGTCTATTTCACAAATATTTCAGGTTTCTTTTCAGAGAACAAAACAATGGCTAAAAATGTGAAACAATGTTTAATTGTTAATGACGTTACGTCATACAAATCTGATTTTTTTTTTGTTTTTAGCACTGACTCATTTCACCAAACCTTTGCTTGCATAAAAGCTGTTATTCTTGCTATCGTCACATGTACGCTCTGCAAAGGCGACAAAAAAAAAGAAGTGACAGACTGAAGACTGGCGTGAACACAGAGTAACATGTTGACCGTGCAGCTAGCTTAACGTTATCTCACCCCATTTCCGAGAAGGAACATGGCTGAATCCGATTTTTTTTGGTCACTCTGCAGGGACTCGTTCTTTAACAGAACGCAGCTTAATCAATCCAGACTGAACAAATTTCAGTCTGTCCAGCTCCTCAGATATAACTTTATTTTAAATTTTAAAGTTCTTGGACACAACTTTTGACAACACAGCTCATAATTTAGGTTTTGCCTCACTTCTGAAAAGAGGTGTCCTTACTTGCAGTCAGTGTGTGTTGGTCTGTAGTAGAAAGCAGGAACCTTCTGCTCATACTTGGCCTTCGCGGCGCCGTTTCCCATAGCAGCCATTAACTGCAACAGAGACAAAAGACATGAGCTAGTTATGAAATGTTCAACGTTCTTGTTATTTTTACTGGTTCTTCTTTTTATTTTTTATTGAGTATTTAATCTGAAAAATCACATTACTTTTTTTCTTAAAATAGAAAGTAAGAATGACAGAATTTTGAATGCCTTAAAGTGTTTTTATTTTCGTTTACTGAACTCAAATGCAGGAATATTATTTAGTATATCATATTAAAAAAATCTACGTCAAAAAAATTATTTTGGGAGGTGAAAAAAAACATCAGATTATGTTGAAGATTTTCAGCTGAGATGTTCAGAAAGCAGGTTTTAAGAGAAGAAAACCCTCATTATGCCTCCTGACCTCATTTCCTCCATTGTATGTTTTACCCAAAGACAACCCCTGACCGCCGCTCCTCTGCTCCTCTGCTCCCCTGCAGGGATCTGACAGGGACGCAGCGCCGCGGCGGCGGGGCAGTCAATCACCAACACTGATTTCGACAAAATCCACAAAATTTTACAAGAGACCCAACTGTTGACGAAAGATGACGTGTTTCACACTCAGGATGCAACATTTGTGACATTGTTGGCGCCTCTCCTCCACAGCAAGTGGGCCGATCCCGCGCAGTGAGTCAAAGTAATCTTTAGAGCGTGAGATTTTAGTAATTTTAGAAGATTATTGCACATGAGCCAGTTATTGCCACACTTAATGCTGTAAAACAGGCGACAAAAGTCTTTATGCTTTTTATTCTTTTTAAGCCCTCTTCATGTTTTTCTGGGGTATAAATGTAACATTACACTAAGGGAAAAACATAAGAACATGCAATTTAATTAAGGCTGACATGTGTTGGTATTCCACAGACACTTACAAACACCTGCAACATTAAAATGTTTAAAGACTCAGTATTTTTACTATATTTTGTAGCTTTACATCAT
>NW_006799943.1:3796348-3807981 GCF_000485575.1 Poecilia formosa | reverse complement strand
TGTCCAGGTTGCTCATGTCGCATGTATATACTGCAGTGTTCGCAAAGGATAACAATAACAAAGAAGATTGTTCTGTCAGGTCAGCATACGCTGTCAGAATAGCATACAGGGGAGTTGTCAGTTCACCATACGCAACAAGTTATGACGAAAATAAGTAATTCAATTGTTTTCCATGATAACTTTATAGATATACATGCGTTGTCCTGGTTTCAAAATGTATTTATAGCAGGGTCTGGCTGCAGCTGCAGTCAACTACAACACACGCCCGTGTAAAACTCATTAACCTACTTAACCGCTAAGTCAGGATGCCATACAACTGTTAATAAAGTGTATGATGATCTATGTCATGATTATTTGTTGCTAATTAAATAAAACTATATGGTAATGATGTGTCTGACAGATATAGCCGTGACTTTGTGCTTAGCATATGACGATCTGACAGCATATGCTGACCTGACAGAACACTCTTCTTTGTTCTTGTAATCCTCTGCATACACTGCAGTAGCTACATGCTACATGAGCAACATGGACAAACACCCAGGGCGTTATCTTTTTAGGGATGGCACAAGACCACTGCGGATCGTAGCACAGAGATGGAAGCAAAGCAGAAGAAAGAGTTTGTTCTGCTTTTAATAGTGGTTAAATTTATTAAGTATTTAATATCTACGTGTTTTTATGGGAATCTTGAGGATCAATTTGAGAAGTAATTTTGATCATATTTCACATTTTATCGTATCATGTAGCGCGGGGCGCTGGTCTTGGTCTTGACTCGGTCTCGACTTCCCTCGGTCTTGGTCTTGATTTGGACTCGGACCCTAAAAGTCTTGGTCTTGTCTCGGTCTCGATACACTCTGGTCTTGGTCTTGTCTTGGTCTCGGGTTAGGTGGTCTTGACCACAACACTGCCAAAACTCCTTGAGCAACGTAAGAAGCAAAAATGCAAAATTTAAAATAAAATCTTTTTTTAAAGTCTGCATACATTTCTGCTTGGACTCTTTGCTCACTATGTATTAGTGTAAATGCCACACCCAGTATGGCCTGATCTCCCATGGTAACTTATGAATGTTTCTTCCCAGAGTCAGAACACAATCATAGAAATACTCTGCTAAACAAGATTAAATTAGAAAAGGAGCTCAAATTGTGAGAACTGGTTACCATGGAGAAGTTTAGACCTGCTCACACTGACCAGGGCTCACACTGTGTTGGTCAGTGTCTGTGTTTGGATGTCTCTCTCTGCCGGTCTGCTTTGTCACATGGTTTGGTTGTTTATTACTCATCCTGTTACATATTTCATACTTTTTAGGCCAACATACATTTTACAAAATAATTTAAGACATTCCAAGACCTCATGAATTTAACAACTTTTAAGACATTTCAAGGATGCGCCGACACCCTAGATTATGAGGAAGGTGAAGGATCAGGCCACAGCTTCATGGAAGGACCAGGCCAAGACCCTAAAGAGGGCTGGGACCTCAGTTACCAAGGTTACCGCTAGTAAAACACTACGCCATCATGGATTAAGTTCCTGCTCGGGCCAGCACATGTTCAGGTCCAAAATAAAACTTTTTGGTATCAACTCCACTCACCAGTGTTTGGAGGAAGAAGGATGAGCACAATCCCAACAACACCATCCCAGGGTGGTGTTGTTAGGGTGGAACAGGATAGGATTTTCAGTAATTTCACTGAACTCTGATGTAGAACCTCACAGCATTCTGGGAGATGTAGGCAGAGGGAAGACTTTAACCGCTCAACCTTTCAAGGGTAGCTAAGAAAGGTATGAGGCATCAACTAACTCACTCAATCGTTGGTTACCTAGAAACAACTTGAGTAACTTGTGGTTACCTAGCAACCTAGAGTAACTTGCGCAGGTTTCGTCACTGTGCCTCATAATGACTTATAATAAAGGATAAAACAAGAAAGGTCATATCATCTTCAGTTTGGTATTATTTCAGGCATCTAAAACAAGAACAACTAATCAGTAATTATCGGTATCGACTGATGCGAAACGCTTATGTTGTGATGCATTTTTCAGCCGGATTGTCCAGCTCTATGCAGGCCACAGTATTTACATTTTCTTTTGTTTAAAAAAAAACAACATTTATCCTTTCCTTCAGCCTACCTCCACCTCGCTGTCCTCCCACGTGTCCTGCACCGACTTGACCCGGCTGATGTGGGGGATGCTCCGGTGAAGGAGCGAGCAGGCCTGGCAAACAAACACGCCCAGAGTCAGCGACGCCCAGTCCGGCTCTGAGAGAGATAGAGAGATAGAGAGAGAGAGAGAGAGAGACAAGGGAGAATTAAAGAAGCAATATGGTGTGAGCAAACATGGAGGTGGAAGGGAAGGATGTGTGTTCAGACGGAGAGGCAACCAAGACCTCTAACAGAGTCTGAGTAATAAATACTGGTACCGGTGCTGGTCGGAGTAGGGGAGGGAGGCACAGAAGCACATTTAGAGGGTCACTGCTCATAAAGCAAGATCGCATTTGATGGAAATCCTATTGACTGCGGCCCTCTAACAGGAAGCAGACCACCTGGGATCTAATCAGAAGTCAGATGAGGCCGTTATCAGGTTAGCTGCATTACCGCGCAGGGGAACACACACAGGCTCCGACACGAAAGCAGAGAATTCACACACACACACACACACACACACATGCACACACACACGCATACACGCCAATTCCGAGTGTGACCTGAATCTGTGGCCGAACACACACTGATCAGCAGCTAGAGAACATGAGGGACTACACCACAACACAGCAGTAGCAGCATCCGTGGGTGGTCAGCAGTGGAACGGTTGAGTCACTCAGTTACACACACGCACACGCGCACACACACACACACACACACACACACACACACACACACACACACACACGCGCACACACACACACACACACACACACACACACACACACACACACACACGCACGCACGCACGCACGCACGCACGCACGCACGCACGCATACCCAAACACACACAAACAGAGAGAGAGAACAAATGAAGTGTTCATAACAACAGGTAGGAGAATAGAGTCAATGTTGGGTCTGAAACGATTAATCGCGATGAATTAATGATTGAAATAATTGTCCACTAATTTAGTAATCGATTAATCGTTAGCTGGAATATTCAGACTTTGTTTTTTTTTAAGAAAAAAAATGGCCTTTTAGTGAAATAACATATTCACAACAGACATGAAGTCAAAACTGTGCAAATACTTATTTAGCATTTAAGATAAGACAAACTTTGACTGTAAATATGTTCTACTGAGAACTCTCTGTTGCATAGTTTCAGCTTCACCTGGTTCAAATTCTGTAAGAAAAAAAATCTACCTTTTCACCTTTTACTATCCAATTATTAATTATTAATTGGTTAATGTAAAAAAATATTCAACTGATCAATCCTTCACTGTATTGGTGAATCCTTTGCTACAAAAGATCAATCGTACACTAAAGGAATGCTGTAACTGGATTTCATTATTTAAAAAGGGAATTGAATTGTTTATTTGTATATTTTTAAGTATTTCTAATTTTGTACAAGACAGAAGATAAATGAAAAATCTGTGAATATTATAATATTGTCTTTTTTATTCGATTAATTGTTAGAATAATCGATTACTAAAATAATTGTAAGTTGCTGCTCAAGTCAACATTCAAGAAGAGTGGAAAAACGATGGAAGGTCTACATTTAAGTATTTTACGTTGTTTGTAACTCAGAAAATCCCGTACTTTGAAAGTCTCAATAATAAAAGAAATTTCTTTGACAGAAACCCATAAAACAACGCTGTAAAAGTTTTAATGTCTCTTGCCGAAGTGAACATTAAAATAACTCGGAGATGAAAAAGTTTAGAGACAATGTTGGGAACGGGATGGAAGATTTAAATCTCTTTAGGTTTTCGCCAGCATCTTAACAAAAACCCACCTGAGATTTCTCCCCGTCACCCTGGGATTAGCGAGCAAAGCTTCGATCGATGTCACTTTATCCTTTAATCATTCTGGATTGTGATTAAGCACAACTGCACCCAGGCCTCTGTGTGAATAAATCAAACGTCTTTCTTTAAAGATCTGCTAGGCCTCCTGCTTACCAGCCTCTCTCTCTCACACACACACACACACACACACATATAAACAGAACGAGATCTTAACAGATGTGTGATTCAAAACAGCAAGCTGAAAATGTGTTTGTACCGCACACAGTGACTTACAGTAACAGTCAAACACCTTATGGGTGTCCAAAGTGCGGCCTGGGGGCCATTTGTGGTCCTTAAAATGATTTTGTTCGGCCCCTGATGACAAGTCAGGAATGGTCAAAATCTGGTCAACAGAAGAGAAAGAACTGATGACACAAAAAATATATATATTTTTTTTAAATAAGCCAACAGTCTGAAGACTTTTTGGATATAGCTCGGCAGGTAAGATTAAAATCAAAATCACAGTAAACTAAGTTTTCATTTTTTTTATTTAATACATTTTGTGGCCTACCAGTAGTTTAAATGTGACAGTTTTGGCTCCTGGGGGAAAAAATGTGAACATCGCTGACTTAACTTATTCGTATTTTATTGATTTTTGTCAAATTACAACCAGAAACGTTAAAGTATCGTTAAGACATCACAGAAAGTAACGTCTGCCTGGCTGTGATGCATGATGCTGCCACCACCACCACCAAAAAGAGGACTTGGAATTGTCCTCTTTGAGCACAATTTCCATAGGGAAAATCACAGTAAACTAAGTTTTAATTTTTTTTTATTTAATACATTTTTTGAGCACATTTCCATAGGGAAATTGTGCTCAAAGAGGGATGATTTTTTTTTATAAAATAAATAAATAAATAATAAATAAATAAATAATAAAATAAGTCTGAAAAATGTTTTTTTTATGGGCCTGTTGTACCTTGGCTTCTATTGCAGACTATAATAATGACAATAATAGTAAAAAAATTCCTGTTTGTATTGTACACACATCATTTGAATGTCTGGATGCAAACGGTCATCTGCATTTGCATCCTGGTGGGAATTAACCAGCTGGTCCCGTCAGCCGAGGTCGCGACCCTTACACTAAACAAAACACCAGCGCACAGGAAGATGCCGTCACTCCATAAGCGTCTTTGATTTTACTTAACGTGTGTTACCTTTGGTTCAAGGTGGCTGTGGGGATTTGATCAAATAAAATGTTTTCTTTTCAAACTTTACTTGCCTTGAAAAGATGAAACTTAATCATTACACATTCTCTTTGATTATTCTATAAATATACAGGCTGTATTGATTTTGTTGCTCCAACTTGGATAAGAAGTTTTTTTTCTTTTCTCGTTAGTGAAATACTTCAGTCGTGTAGCAGCTCAGAAGTTAAAGGTAAGTGTAGGTGAAGGTAAATAAGAGTCGTAGAATTTCAACCTCTCCTTTATGAATCCAATACAAACACTTTAATATTAGAATGAACTACAATGGGTCTGTAAATAGAATTTTTTTTACTTTTTTCACCATCTTTTCACTTTCAAATTTGCAGTGACGGTTATCGACATAGGAATAAAATCTGTCTACATACATATTTTCGTACATTTAAGAGCTAAAGGGAAGCAAATGGTTTTAAATAGAGAGAAATATTAACATACTTGTGTTGTAGGGGCAGATGGAAACAACACAGTTTATTTTAAGCTACATGCTGCTTAGAACAAACAACTGTACAAGAGGGAAAATCCACTTGTACCATCCAAGGCTGTGCGCCGATAATAAGATGCCGTCTGGACTTAAGCTCTGTACATCCTCTACAAGAACAGAAAAATCAGCTCTTAACTCGAGGCGAGAACAAGAGAAGAATTCTTGCTGGCCAGGACGTTTCATACCTCTAAAAAACTAAAGCGCAGATCTTTTAGCAGGCAAGCTTCTTGGAATGCACCATGTGAACATCAATGTTTCTCAAAAGCCAAGGGTAAGAAAAAAAAAAGTTTAGCCCAGAATGTGTGTCAAGAACAATCTGCAAGAACTCCCAAACCAGAGCTGGAAGAAAAGACAAAGGAACAAAGAAAGTACTGAACAAAGGAATGAATAAAGGAATGAACGAAGGAAGGAATGAACGAAGGGACACATTATCGAAGGAATCAAGAAAGGAACAAACGAAGGAACGAACAAAGAATGAACAATGGAACGATTGAAGGAACCAACGAAGGAACAAACAATGGAACAAACGAAGGATCGAATGAACAAAGCAATAAGCAAAGGAAGAAAGCAACAAACAAAGGGATAAATGAAGGAACTAACAAAGAAACCAATGAAGGAACATACTGTACTTATGATTTAGTCCGACAGTGTACTTTTACGGTCTTCACCTCAAAAATAAACATTTCATTGCCTAAAATGTAAAGCGCGAGGTTAAAACAGCTAAATATGCTTACGTTTGTAAGATGAACAAGAATATTTGAGTCTAATGTATCAATACAGTTACTACTTGACCATGATGTGTTAACATCAACCCAAACACAGCAACTCCCAGCTGTAATTGGCTGGAATCGTTTCTCACAGATTTTAGTTCAGAAGCTACAGAACAATCAGAAACTTTGGAATCCTGCTTTTCCCAGAGTCAACAATAAATATCAAACCCAGTAACCCACAAAGCGATATGCTAGAATAGTTTAGGCCTCACATCCCCATCAAAGCTGCTGCTGGAGATCCCCCCCCCCATTTCTTTTGCTTTTCGACAAACATCTTCCCCACCACCTCAGAGGATTGCTGAGCCCTCTCAGGTGGGAATAACTCATCGGTGCATCCTTCGCAGAGGGCAGAACTGCGACGCTGCTGAGCTACAGAGAAACCCTGCCGTATAAGCTCCCAGCTCAGCCTCTCTGTGGCCCCGACAAAGCTCACCAGCAAAGTTAGAGGTTGGGGGAAAAAACAAACAAAACAAAAAAACACATAGGGTAAGGAGGAAGAGTGACTAAGCATGAAAATCAACGTGTTTTCCGATTCATCTAAAAGTGTTTCTGTTCAGTAAATGGATGGAGGGGATGCAGGAAGACTGGGACAGAGGTCAGCCAGGTCACTGCTGATGATGAAATGCCCTGGTTTTACGATGGAGGCTGTAAATGCACAGTACGTGATGTCATACAGCACCCTGACCTCTCGCGCAAATTTGATTCACTGCTGCCAGAGTTGAGACGAACTCAGCTTGTGTATTTGAATTTGTCTTGGTCAGAGGGTTTAATTAGGCCACCGCCCAGCGCAAACAGATATGCTATGTTATCAAAGTAGCTAAGGCTGCAATTAACAATTATTTTAGCAATCGACGATTAATCGATTAATCGGGTAAATAAGAAAAATT
Source organism: Poecilia formosa (assembly GCF_000485575.1). Classification (NCBI taxonomy): domain Eukaryota; kingdom Metazoa; phylum Chordata; class Actinopteri; order Cyprinodontiformes; family Poeciliidae; genus Poecilia; species Poecilia formosa. The sequence goes on along the minus strand of NW_006799943.1, from coordinate 3,800,671 downwards.
TTTGGCACATTGCACAGATTTTTCATTTAACCAGTTAAGCCTTTTTATTTAAATAAAGTAGTAGCAGTACATTAATAAGATGCAAATAAGCAAATAATTCAGTTTTTCAGACAAGAAAATAGACATTTCATTGCCTAAAATGAAACTACATAGCATTCCTTTAGTGCACGTTCAAGTTCTAGGTGGAATGTATGTACAGGCAAAGGTTGTTGTTTTTTTTTTAATCTTAATTGCAAACTGCTTAGAGTATGTCGTTCTTTCAGCAAATTGCCTTTTTTTGTGTATCCCCATTAATGATTAATCGATTGCTAAATTAGTTTATGAGTATATCAAGAATCTGATTAATATTAATCACTATGGCGCTAAAAGTAACACACACTCTTTCTCATGCTTATAATTTAAGCTACAGTTAAATCTGTTAGCGCCTACAAGCAGCACAACCAGATGTTTCCACTTACTGATATGGAACCAAAAGTTTTCCAATTCGGTATTTTTGACCAGTCTGTAATGAAAATGTGGTTTAAAACGTTTCATCTCTCCTGGCCATTGGAGAGCATTTACAATGACCCTTCTCATGGACAATGTGATGTGTGTTCAACCTACAATAAACTGAGCACTAAAAACGGTTGGTTGCATCATCATCAAAATCCCCCATACCCACATGGTAGTCAGTTTATGTTGCATTCTGTTTCTGGCCTTATGATGCACATTTGTGGCAGGAAGTTGACATAAAGTCATCATTGATACGGTTTTGTCATAATAACGGGTTTATTGCAATTTTCCGAACACAGGTTTTTTTCCCAGAAGCTTCCTGTTTATGATACCCATTCCCATTCAGTAACCAAATATTTGCCATCAACTGATATTTTTTCCCCGATTGTGTCTTTAGTTATTATAGATAGAATTTAAACAAGGGTAGCTTTTTAAAAAAGACAGATCAGTAAGAAAAACTACGCATTTTAAAATCAATAAAAGCTATTTACAATATGCACTTTAACACAGATTTATAATGTCTGTCATGGTATTATTCAAACTCAGTATCTGAAAATTAATCACAACATACAGATTTCTAGACTGGAAAAATGGATGGGACTGTCTGGTATTAGGAATGTAACAATATGAAAATTTCTGTCTATATCAATATCCAATATTATTATTGCTGTTACGGTTGATGCACAATATTTTTTTTACATTATATGTATTGATAGACAGGGGCATTCGGTAATTGTAAGTTTGGAAAACCAAAAAACAGCTGTGGGGTTCCTCAAGGCTAAATTCTCGGCCTACTTTTAGTTAACATCTGTATGATCCCACAGCTCAGATTATAGAGAACCACAACTTCTCTCACAATGTTTATGCTGACGATCACGACACACAAATTATATCACTGTGTCACTACATAACCACAGTCACTGAGTTATTGTGTTGATAATCTCAGTGAGCAATTGGGTTAGAAAATCCCTTCGCCTTTTACGGAAAAGATAAAAGTCATTGCTTTTGGACCCAGAAATCAGAGGTATTAGATTCAAACAGACTACTCAAATGGTCTTGGGTCGAAATACATTTCAGAGTTTTTGTCAAATGTGAATCATGTTGAGCTTTCAGTTTGTCAGGAACCAGGTTTCTTGCTGATCCCAGTAGTAGAACTAAAAATAAAGTTTTTGAACCATCCCAGGGCTGAAACTTAATCTCTGCATTTCAGTGGCAGAGGTCATTAACGACTCTTTGCCTTTCTGTTGCTGCACAATTTATTCCCCAGCTAAGACGGGCTGGCATGGACTGGACGTGTCAAAACATTCTACGGCGTTAGCTTTCCATATACCGTTCTGTGAAAATGTTGTTTCCCCCATACAGATATCTTCTGTTTTCCATTCACACTTTAAGGTTTCGAATCATCAAACCAACTTCAGTATCAAAGACCATCTGAGTAAGAATAGTGTGCTTTCAAACGATGATTTCATTTGTTACGACATAAAATGCTATCCAAACCAGACCGTTCCTGTTTAAAAAAAGGGGGAAAAACTAATTGAGTCATAAAAACCCAACATGTCACTGAGTCATCCGTTGGCGCCAATGACTGCCATCAATGGGTCTTAAATCACAGAGGAACAGTATTGTCCCACTTTTCTTTGCAGAATTGCTTTTAAGTCAGCCATTTCCTCCTAAAATCTGGGGCATGGTCGAGATATTCTTGACCAGTTTGTTCGTTGTAACAATTTTGGTTGGCTGCCTACTTTCTACTAGGAAGATTCACACCTTTGATGTGTTCCTTACTTGTGGATACTGACTCTCTTGCTGGAAACCAAAACATTTACGATGTTTTTTTTTCCAGACCGATACACGTTTATGATTTTTTTTTTCTGTTAATCTTTTTGAATGTGCTAGTTTTTCCAGACCGATACACATTTATGATTTTTTTATGCTAATCTTTTTGAATCTGCTAGTTTTACCCTTCATGTTGTCAGCTAGGTTCTATTTAAATGTTTTCTTGATGACACAGGTAAAAAAAAAAAAAAAAAAACAAACAGAAGAAATGTGTAAAGGGCAGAAATATTTTCTTACAGCATTGTACACAAACAAGTTATTCAAATGACTTATCATTTCATGTTCATGCAGTAAGATTTACTTCTTCAGAACCTTTTCACGTTTAAACAACATGCTTATAAAAACAGAATGTATCACACACAGCAATGAAGATACCAAAAGTTCATACGAAATAAAACCCCAGCTTTATATGAATTAAAACAAACTGATCTCAATTTGATTTTATTTGTTTTTGTTAAACATGCACTTCTTGTTTTTCACCTTTTAAATGTACAATTCAAGTGGATTGAAAGACATAACTTAAAAAAAAAGTATGAAAAGTTCCTTGCAAAACACGTTATTTTTCTATAACCATACCAGCGACATCCTTCTGAAATATAGTTTAAAATTACTCTTGTAGAATTCATGTTGGCTTCCTTTTACGAGGTGAGACACTACTGCAAAAGCATTTTTCTTCCCTAAAAGAGGCAGAGAAATAGTGAACTAGACAGCACCCTGTCCCCGTGCTGGGACTGAGCCACCAAACTAGCATCAATAATTCATGTCCTGACCATTAGGAGATATGAATTATAAGCCTGGGAGTTCCTGGTAACAGAGAAGACAGTTTACTGTAGTTTTGGTTGATCATTGAGTTTCCTTACAGTTTTTATCTGTACTGCCACTTGTTTCCTTAAACGCCCCATGAAGGAAAACATGGAAAAATGGTTAATTAGCCATATAAATTACTATTCAGTTAGCTTTATTTCAATGATATCAGGAGTAGAATGTTTTGATAGTTGTGGTGTTATGTTTATAGCGCTAAATGAGTTTGGAGAAAGAGGAAGGAATGGACAGGACATTCAAGCTAGCTAGTTTGAATCTAGCTAGCGAGGGATACTGGAACCAGTTCCAGAGCAGACTTCTGCCTTCTGACGCACAATTTTCTGACCCACAAATTATTTACATGTTTTAAAAAGCAGAAATATTAGCAATTCAAACTAATATTTTACACCACCAACCATTACTCGTGTTGGCCACTCTTCCAAATATTAAATTAGCATCAACAGACATCCCGACATTTGGCTCAGCACTTCTCTCTTCGCAGAAGAGAATGATTTTTCGCAGCACAGCCAATTTCCTGTAAGTTTCACAGACTCAAACTGGCGCATTATATATGTTGCTATGACCAAACTTTAGCGATTATGTAAAATTTAAAACCTCAACAGTGTCCACAACTCCAGGAAGTAGTCGTTCCTCAATAGCCCAGGGTCCAGAACCTCTATACGAAGCAAAGAAAAAGAAGCTGGTTTTACCAGGCTAACCTAATATGCTAGCATGTTTAAGTGTTCAGTGGGTCGCATGTCTGTGCGCTCATTAAAAATGAGCCTTCAATAGCTCATTGAGCAAAGAGTACCAAAAGGCAGACAATTCAAGGGTCATTAAATGTGACTTTAACATCAGTAGTCTGGAATCTCTCTCTCTGAGACACGGCACATAAATGAACATATGTGTATCACCTGAATGTGTTTGGTGGACAATGAATCTATGTCTTAAGATTATTGAAACCTTTTGATAATAAATGTTTCACGGCTAAAATAGCTGCAAAAATCAGGTCCCAGGTCATGACCCTACCTTTCACAGATGGTAAAAACATACCGACAAAACATACCGACCAAATAAATATGAATACTGATCAAATTAATTTATGGCATTAATACCAAATGTAGTTAGGCTTCAAGATAAAACCTGCCAATAAAATAAATGGACGGATGGATGGATGGATGGATGGATGGATGGATG
>NW_006799943.1:3785262-3796094 GCF_000485575.1 Poecilia formosa | reverse complement strand
GGGCACCCCTGCTGTAGATGAATGGATAGACAGATGAATAGATGTATGAAGGGATGGATATGGAAAACTTACAGATGATGGAGGAGCAGATGGATGAATAGATAGATGCAGTGCAGGTATCTGGTCAGCTTTTGTTCTCCATGGCGACCAATAGAACCCCCAGACCCTGTGAGAAGATCTTCTCCTCATGTCTGATCTCAGACTGTTTCCCCTCCACCTGTTCAGGGACCCCCACTCTGTCTGCCAGAGTACCACTGGCTTCAGAGACACGCACACACACAAACACACACACATACACACACACACTCAGCGAGAGCCATCCCTCAGAGAGGCTGTGAGCGAGGCCAAAGCATCCTGGGAGGGCTGGGCTCCCAGCACTGGGCGTTCAGCCCATACTGGAGCCTTACTGGTTAACTGCCACAACAGAGAGGACAAATAGGTATGGGATGGAGGGAGGAAATCACAAAAGAGAGAATATGCACTGAAAAAAAAATCTTATCTGTCAGGAACTGGAGCATATAGAAAAGATTTCCAGCTAAAACAATAGCAACTGTAATGCAATCCACACAGTAAGTAATAAGGGTACAAGCTGAGGGTGCTGACAGTGGATAATAACAGACCACACATTGACTACACACATTTAGGCAAAACAATGACACACACACACAAAGATAACACCTTTATGGATTTATGATTCAGACTTAAGTCCAGAGTCCATCCTGTTCCAACTATGAAAAAGAAAATAATTTTAGATTTCTGCTTCTTTATCTAAATGGATCAGATAGGAAATGTGAGACTTATTAGCTGTCTCATCTTCCCTCCTCCTCCCCCTCCTCCTCCACATTAAGTCCCCCCGGTGCAGCCGCCGCATGCTCAGCCACCACCGGCTTCAGGGAGATGGGGGAGCGTCCTACCTGGGTTGCCGCAATCAGCGCACATTTCGTTGCCAGGCTTCTCCAGCACGTCCTGCAGCCGCAGCTTGTTCCCGTCCGCTTCCAGCGCCATGGTGTGCGTCTTATCGGTCCAGCCTCACCGCGGTGGGGTGAAGCCTGTCCGAGAACATCCGCCGCCGGAGCCCGACAGACAGACGGACGGACAGGCAGAGCGGGAGATCACCTGTCACCTCCGGTCTGAGCTGGAGCGGCGGAGACCGAGCTATCCGTGCCGACGAGCCTCTGTCTCTGCCGCGCTCTGATTATTCTGGTACCTTGTCTCACTGACTGCATAATAATGAAGCCTGAAGAACAACCACCAGAGCCTCCTCCACCTTCTCCCTCCTTCAATAAAAGACTTTTAGAAGTGAGACATCTAGCGGCACAATACGGAAATTGCACTCAGTAAAATAAAATTTAATACAAGAATTTGATAAAGACAGAAGGTAGCTACTATTTTGAGGTGTACTTTTATCACCTCAAAATAGGTATAAATGAGTAGAAACAGACAGGATTTGTTCATTGTTCTGCTTCGTAACTATAGGCTAACTGCTACTAGCAATACAAGTTAATATCTAATTGTACATCGTGTGCTGTTAAAAATGCTCAGTGTGTGGATTTGAAGAGATACAAATTGAGAATATAATCGCAGTGACGATCCCAAGAGAGGGGTAAGGGGGGGCATGGCCACAGCTGGAAAAATGCCGGCCATGTTTCGTGTTTAGATCATACAAAGGCACACATTCATCTTCTTCAGTCCAGACATAAATGTAAAACGAAATAAATAAATGTGGAAAATATATATATATACATTTATTTACTAAATGTATAAATAAATATATAAATAGAAAATCATTTTGGTGTCACTGTGATCTGGTCTGGTTACACTTATGAAAATTTTTTGGTGGCTCCACTAGTTTTTTTCTGCAGCTAATGCAAATGTTTTCAATGTGGTTGAGGCTGGTGGCTCTCTTTGATGTTACAGCTTAACCACCTTTTGCAAATAAAGTCACAAAGGAAACTTGTGGGCCAATTTATTCAGCGATTATCTTCTCGGCTCACTGTTGATGTTGTGAACAAATAAAAGTAGCTGTAATAAAACTTTCCTGAGCTACAACCAATAGACAGAAGACCTTTGAAGTCCAGACTGAGTCACTCAGAGGTCTGTTAAATAAAAACATTCTAATAGGTTCATGTCTAAATAATGAAAGATACTTTGTTAATTTATGAAAATCTTTAAAATGTTTGGGAAAGCCCACATTTAAGATCATACTTTTCTATGCTTATCACATGTTAAATCACCTTTCTTGTCTCCCAGTGGGACAATAAAGGAATATCTGCAGATATAAAATGTTTCACACAAGTCAAGAAGAAAGTTTAAAAATACATATAAAAAAGTATATTTTCTTAATTTTAATATTTTGGCATTTAAGCTGAGAAAAAAAACCCACTGAAACATTGTACTCTATGAGTGTTAAACATAAAAGTCTTACTAAACAATTAAATATGTTAACTGGACTGAGCTCACCAGAGTGTAACTGGGATGTTTAAAAGTTTATATATTGTTTTCTTATATTCTCACTCTCTGTAGAGTCTGTCATGTCTTCAGGAGCTTGACATTTTTGTTCTGTATTTATCTTTGTCCGTTTCACTTATATCCTTAGGTTACAGTTTTTACTCATCTGAAATAAAACCAACCGCTATGAAGTTGCCCATAAAAATAATCAATATTTCACCGTTCAAGTTCACGGAAATGTATGTAATAAAATCTGTTTAGTTATTCTGTGTGGCTTTGCGCATTTATTGGTGCGTATATTAAGCCAGATAACAGCCTTCAATGCAAAAAAAAAGAAAAAAAAGAAACCAACATCGATGTAATCTGTTATCGACGCTCGGCGCGATGGACTCGATTATTAATGTCTGGTTGCTGACACCAAAACAAAACGTCACATTCCGCGACGGCAGGGTCGCAGCCTTGTTTAGTTCTGAAGCCGCAGCTTTTTTCGGTTCAGATAATCTTCTTTTCCTTTCATATAAACGCAAACATGTCGACTGCTATGAATTTCGGCACGAAGAGTTTTAAACCTCGGGCTCCGGATAAAGGCTCCTTCCCTCTGGATCATTTCGGTGAGTGACGGCGGCGGCTGTTAGGTCGCTCCTCTGGTTTAATAACGCTTTTGACCCACCATTGACCCTTACGTGTAATTTATGTTTTCAACAGGCTGTTTAGGCATTTTAAATTAATTCGGTCCATTTAATGTTGTATCTACTAAATACAGAGCAAAGCTAACAGCAATTTTTTTTAACAGGACTGTTTTTATTTACATAATTATAATAAAATGTGCAATAGAAAACAGCTTGAAACGCTGATGGTGAATAATTTCCAAATAAGACATCAAAGTGGAAGACAGAGAAACCAGTACAGCAAAATAAAAAAATCACATAAAAATAGTGGCGGTTTTAAATCCTTTTTAAAAAAAAAATTGTAGTGTTTTTTATGTATACATTCCTGTACATACATACACACAATATAAAAAATAAAATTTTACAAAAATAAAACTTTTCATATTTCTGTATATACAATAAAAAATAAAATACAATTTTACAAAAATGTAAAATATAACTAAATTATACATATGTATACACACATAATTTTTTTATTTAAGATAAATGCTACAAAAAATGTATATTTTTAAAGAACCCTTAATTAAATTGGAATAGTTAGTAACTAGAGATATATTATTAGATTCTGAGCTAATCACAAGCAGTCCAGATTTCTCAAAAGCAGAACCTCATCATAATTCAGCATATGATAAACAACTACACCGAAAGAGGCAAACTAAACAAAGTGAAACTAACTTCTTTAATTAAATCTATAATCCGAGTTCTTTGATTTCTGGTCTTAAATGGCAGAAAACGAACCACAAAATAGTTCCAGACAAACTGCAAGTGGAAGGATGAATAACAACAAGAATATTAGGTTTAGAATTGAGCGTTTGTGTTGCATCCTAAAAGTCTGTGGTGAACAGCAAACTCTTCTTCTCAGGAGAGTGTAAAGCCTTCAAGGAGAAGTTCATGCAGTGTCTGAGGGAAAACACCTTTGACAACTCTAAGTGCCGGCTGCAGTCCAAAGAGTATCTGGAATGCAGGATGGATCAGTAAGGAAGCCGCTCCACTTGTTGCCCTTCTGACTCTGAAAGGTCAAGACAAAATGAGCTCAGTGTTTTCCTGTGTTTTCCAGTCAGCTCATGGCCAGGGAGCCTCTGCAGAAACTGGGATTCAAGGACTTGATGGATCCTCCTCCCAGCCAAGAGGGATCCAAACCCTGACCCAGTGTCGCTTCCAGCAGAAGTCTCTGTGGACTCAAAAGTATCCAACTTCATGTTGGGACGCCCTCCAGAATCACACGTATGGTAGAGAGACTGCAGTGTGAAGTGAAGGAGGGCTTAAGGACTTAGTATGGAGGCCCTGCAAGCGGACGTTGGGCTGAGATATGCGACTACGGATTGTAAAATAATGTGCTGCATAAACAGAAAGTGCTTAATATAAAGAGATGGTGTTTTTGTTTTTGTCAAAATAAAGGTTGTTCTTTTTTTGAGAAAGAGAAAATGGTGGATTTAATTTCAGAAGACCAATTAAAAACATATTTTAATACATACATGTGGATTTAATGAAGAGTATGTTTAAAAGCTGCTTAAAGGTTGTTGTTTTTAAAAAGTACTTTTAATGCGACAAACTCAGCCTCATTGGAACACAAATTGTGTGTGTGTTTATTATAGGATTGGATATGTAATATTCAGATATTAACACATTTTAACTCATATTAAGGTGTATTTTGTGATTGAACTATTACAATAGGCAGCTATGAGTGTTTTTAGAGGAAAAGCTACCAAATGTAGCATTTTCCTTCATGTTGGCCTATGGCACAAAATCCCAACTAAATGGTTTGTGGTCGTAACATGAAAAAGCATAAATATGACACAGCACTGCATTGGTGTATTTGTAAATTGATTTGCACTTTTCAACTTTTTCAGGCTCTTTGTAAGCCATGGGGTCCTGGGGGGCCACACACCATTGTTCTCCATCTGCCTGGAACCTGTAGGGTGCATGAACCACCCTTCACAATTATCCTCAGTAGTTATGTTTTTGCCTACACACTTTACAATGACTAAATGTGGTCTCCATCTGCTCAAAACAGGAAATCACACGTTTTACAATAGCTGCGTTTCCAGCTGATGTGCAGCATGGGGGGTCTGAGCCGTCCTGCAGGCTTTGACTCTGCCGCGTAACATTGAGAACGTCCTGTAACGCAGTCAAAAAGAAAGTATTTACAGGAACAGGTGTTTGTGCATAAGTCAAAGCATATTTGAAGGTAAATTCCCAAAAAGTATTTAAAACCTGAATGGATTTGAGGACTAATTGTGAAACAGTTAGGCTTACATTGTGAAACTAGAAAAAGCAGCGTGGCTAAACGTGCAAGACAAAGTCGTGCTGAGGATCAGCGAGCTCATTTCAGTCAAGAAGAAATGTAGTGAAGAGGAAAAAAAGAAAGATCCAGAACTTAAAGTAGTCACGCATGTAAAAAAAAAAAGAAAAAAGAAAAAGAAAACACACATCTCCTCATTTTAAGGAGGCAGGAACTCGGTTTCTCAATCAGGCTCAATATATTTCTTTTCAATGCAGCCGTGTTTCCTCGCTTCTAACTAAAACATCCACTGCGGGCAGATGAATCTTCATCTCAGACAAAATGATTCCAAACTTTAAAATTTTCCACATTTTGAGCGTAAAGCTGGTAAAAATTCAAAACCAAAATATGTTTGTCTCAATACTTTAACCTTTCACCGAGAAGTTAGATGTAGAAATTATGCAGTTATTGTTTCTGGAAAACAGTTTTGCTCCTACGCTACTTCAACAGGACACAAGTCAGCTGTTTTGAATATTATTTTCGGGTTTGGCTTCTGGAATGAACTTTTCTAACTTTTTTTTTTTTACTATAATAAGAAAAGTAGCATTTAATACATAATTAATCCCATAGAACCCAACTCAAATAATCCCACATAATCCTCAGGTCAATGAGGAAAACATTAGCCTTGTTAAAAAAAATAAGTAAATAAAAAAAGAAGCAAAAAGTGTATTTATTTTATTAATTTATTTGTGACAGACTGGAAATATTAGCTTAAAAGTAAGCTGACAAAAAGCTAATTCAAATCTGATTAACACTGCAGATGTTTGTTCTAGTTTTCCTAACTTTAAACTTTTACAGTATTTAGACTTTAAGAGCAGGCTTACAAAGGCTGTAGGCACACCAATACAGGAAACTCTGGACAGACGCTTCATTTTTATTTAAGAAACTAATTTTAAAAAATTCATCCAACTGCAGGAGACGACGAAGTTGAAACTCATATGATTCAACATCCAGAACCTCCAGATGCACTATGGGTTCTGTAGGCCGCAACAGCCCAATTCACAGTACAGTGCAGTTGATTCCTCTCTGTTGAGAAAACAAATGTGTCCATTATATTTAAGCAACGTCCACATGGTATTGATTTCAGTGCCGAGTTGGGTTGTTCATTGTCAAACATCAATGTTAACACTTACAGCGGCTAGTTTTTTAAGTCTCGTTGGCAGCCAGCTGGCTTTTGGATCCACACAGTATGTATTGTTTGAAACAGTCACAAAACTGTACAAAGGGGGGAAAAAAAGGGAAGAAATATAAACACATATAGATGGAATAACAGTGCAATGTAAACAGAATCTTGACTGAATTCCAAATCTAGATTTTCAAAATTGTCTTTTTAGCATTCAAAATTGGGGAGAAGCAGCTTGTACAGAGCGATTACTTACATGAAGGCATGCACTCTGCAGTTGTAAAGTGCGTGCTCCCTCTGTTCGTAGCAGGCCTGGACCGCTTCCTTGATGGGGGCAGCCGAAGTTTCCACACAACAAGGGGGATCAACTCCAACACGAAAAATAAATTTATCAGTTGTCCTGTTTTTCTGTCCTGCAATGCAAAGCACACAAGTGCGTTCAGAAATCCGGGTTTTGTCACAGAGTTATCAATGCATGATGAAGCCTAAAGTCAGCAGCCGATAAAAGAGGAAAACAGAAAGCTGAACTCACCGTGTGCGCGGAGGAAGAGCAGCACGGCAGCACAGATTACAGCTACTTTGCAGTTTGCTGAGAAAGACATCTTGGAAGTTAAAAAAAATCAGGAAGGTGTAGAATCTTTTAGTAGTTGAAGGTTTCTTGTTTTTTAGAGTTACAACTGAGCGGCAGTGAAGCTCTGATTTATCCAAAGACAAATTCTGCTTATAAACTCAAATCAGAAAAAAAACTGACACTCCCTCTACTACTCATTTCTCAGGATAAAATGACATAACCTTGTGACCAGTTGCTCAATATTCCACTTTTAAAATAAAATCCTTTAAATAGGAATGTGACACACTGGAAGATTACAAGTAATACAATGGATGTCACACAGCACATTGCTCTGTGCTGTGTGACAAACAGAACTCATACGCTCAACCCAAACCACGTCAGAGGGCCGAAGGAATTTCTTCTTTTATGCTCATTTTGTTTCTTCCGAATGAAGCACAGGCAAATTAGACTAATACTTGTTTAGGATTTAACAAATTCAACTGACTTCCAAAGTTAAATAGCTAAAATAATTTTGCTTAGAAACTAAATATTTAGCTCCAAACTCTATTTAGCTCTGAGCTAAACATTGAGTTACCTCTGAGCTAACTATTTAATTAGCTTTGAGCTAGCATAATATTAGAGAACCATTGACATTGTTTCCGGTGCTTGTAAGTTAACCCAACCTACTGTCGTGTTTTGTTGGAGCAAAGGACTAAAGTGGTAACAGGACATTGGCACCTCCAAGGGAAACACAGGAATTAGGGATGAATACAAACTGAGAACAGACGACCAAACAACAAGTGGGTAGAAATCAGTAAATTAAATACCACATTGACCAACTGAAAACAGGTGAGTGAAATCACCAGAAACATAAACAGGTGTGGCCCTACATTGAGACGGTGCATTGAGGTAGATTTGTCAGAATTGATTCCTGGATTGTAGATTCCAGCCTTCTCATCGAAAGCTGATAGAGGAAGTTTCATAACTGTGCTTTGTGCCACACCAGTTTGACATCTTTTGCCAGGGGTCAGTCAGAGTTCAGGATCATTTTCTGAACAATCATGCTGCAGATTTTAGTTTTGGAGTAGAAGTAGAGCTCTGCTTTGGTCTTGGTCCGCCTTAGGCTAACCGTGGCCTTGAGCCTCCAGGTCTTCTCGTCAGCTGCCATGTTTTGATGAATTTGCCACTCGGATATATTCTTCACAGTTTTGGACGATGGCCTTGTATTGGTACACCCTACTGTAAACATCCAAACAACATTCAGTCTGACCTGTCTGCTGTGTTCCCTAATATCCTCTAACAAACATCGGAGACCTTTACAGAACAGCTGGATTTACACCAAGTTTAGATTACACACACATGGAGTTTAGATAAGAATTAGGTGACTTCTCATTGTGGTTTCTTGTGTTGAATAAAAAGAAAAATCTTTCACAATTGGTGTTAGGGTTATACATTTAATCTTTCCTCAGTGAGCATCTTGACTGTGAAAGTGACGTCAGGGTTCCATCAACGTTGTCGTGCGTTAGACAGTTACTCCGTTTCACAGCTTTTATCAGCCTCGTCTGATGCTGACATCATCCTCGACTTCTTACGATTCCTTAGTGTTTTTCCCAGTAAATTCAAAAGAAAAAAATGGGATGGGGTTGTGTGAGGGGGGTCAGGATAATAGAAGCAATGATGAAGGAAGATATTTGTTTTAGCAACAAAACACACATTATGTTAATAGATTATTGTTCATTTTACTTTGTAAAGTTTAAAATAAATGTTAAGACTGGACTCAAAATTATTCATACAGCTGGTAAAGTTTTGGGGGTCAGCCAAGAAGTTTGCTTTTGATCTGAAATGACAGACTTATTCCTTCAATTATACAGAAGAAAGTGTTTCTAAATTAATCTGGAAAAACCCCTTTGTTGATGACAAACACAGGGGCGTGGAGGCTAAGGCTCAGGAATTTCAAAGCCTAGAGAAAATCAGTTTGATGTTTCCATTTTTGTGACTTCATCAGTGGTCAAGTTGCAGACCGGTGACTCCCATACACTAAAGGAGGGTCAAGCTGCAGACTGGTGACTCCCATACATGATACCTCAGAGTGATTGGGTGCATGTGAAATGTGTATTACTGGAGAATGACCACAAAAATTCTAAATATTTGCCTGTCCTAATCTTCCCACTGGTTTTAGTTGTGGTTTAATGTAAAAAAAAAATACAGTGAATAACTCGACTCATTTGTATTAATCACTACTTTCAAAATGAGCAGAAAATAAAAAATGAATATGAGATATGAGGATGATTCAAATGTATTTCCGCTTAGGTTTTTTATTGTTTTGTTTTGTTTTGCAACGTGGCCCAGAACTAACAAGTTGAAATCACAGGGCTATCATATGCAATTTTCTTCAATTAAAAATGCATATTTATTTTTTGTTCATGTCCAATCAACGGTTTTCCTTATCCTCGCTCTTAGGGGTACTGCCAATTAGATCCCTGGAAAATGAATTATGCTCATGGATTGGCTGCTATGCCAACATCAGCCAATAGTGTATTACGGAGCCTTACAGTCTCCTATGCTAAATTTTCCTTCTAAAATTTTTGGTATGTTATAAATAAAAAAAAATCCACAATTAGGCAAATTTTCCACAAATACTTTGGAGTTACTTACCACAGAAAAATGTGCAAATACTGAACCATGAATTGGTGGGGGTTCACTGTAACTTCTCCTGAATTTCCAAATGTAAAAGTAACTACCATTTGTGGACAGTCTGTTAGCTTAGATCGTATCTATCAAAGCATCAATGTTTTCCTCTGTCTTTCATGTAATGTTGCTGCCTATAGTGGATGGTAGCTTTGGAACAGAGTCTGGTTCTCTTCCTTTGCTGTCTTGTTCCAGTAACACATTTTCTTGTCCAATGATTCCTCAACAGTTGACCTTGTTTGACCGGCCAACTCCTGAGCTGCTATGCTTCTTGGTTCATTCGGTTACGGTCACTGTGGTTTTATATCTCACTACGTTACTGCAGCAGTTTCAGATCAATCTGAGTGAATCAGAAGAGTTTTTTGTTTTTATCTCTTATTTATTTCTTACATCTTATGTCCTTTATGCACATTAAGTAATTTCATTTAATTATTTGCTGATTGTCATAATTTTCAATTATTGTAACTCGAAGTAATAATAAACATAGAAATCCATAACAATAAGTTAATTAAATATCATAGACATATTCAACAATTCAAACATTGAAATAAAAAAAAAGATGTATCAATTTTATAAAATTAATCTTTGTATAATTAGTAAATATATTTTCAGGTGAAGAGAAATGTCTTCTTTTATTATTTGTTTCCTCACACTGTTTGTACATTGAAAAAGGTCTGTATTTTCTCTGTGTTCTGACCTGATCCAGCTTGGGTGAAATGGGGCATTTTTAGTACTGTAAGCACAGAGTTATCAGAACGAAGTCTGAATACAAATATTTTAAAACATAAAGCAAGTGGGAAAACATGTGCTACAGAAATTAATACTTTTAACTTCAGGTTTTTGGCACCAGTGATTCAAACCTAACAAGAGCATCACAACCTGCGCAAACCAAACATAAACACACCAGAAAGGGGAGCTCCAAAACTGAACAATAAATAAAAGAAAAGCTACCATCTCAAACTGGTCCAGTCCTACCAGCTCATTACGGACGCAAGTTATCGATTAATGAGTTTACCTTAAGTTAACTGCTTTAATCTATCAACTAGCAATTAATTGATAATTGCTAGTTGATAG